>NW_027185771.1:3022778-3035500 GCF_028583685.1 Petaurus breviceps papuanus
TGTGTGTGTGTGTGTGTGTGTGTGTGTGTGTGTGTGTGTGTGTGTGTAGCAAGTGTCTGAGGCCAGATAAAACTCAGGTCCTCCTAACTCCAGGCTGGCACTCTACTCACTGTGCCACCTAGCCGCCCTTTAGTAGGCTTCTTAAAATCACACTAGAGGGAGGCCAGGTAGCACAGTGAGTAAGAGCACCAGCCCCCAGAGTCAGGATGACCTGGGATCGAATCCGGGCTCAGACACTTAGCACCCACCCAGAAACACCTGGCCATGTAACCTTGAGCAAGTTACTTAACCCCAATTGCCTTAAAATAAATAAATAAATAAATAAATAAATAAAATCACACTAGAGATTTTAAAAATTTCTTCTAAAACTATTTTCCCTTCTTTTTAAAACAGCTTCAAAAATTATAATTGATCACTAAACTTTATGAAGAAAGTTAGTTAAAAACTTTTAAAATGATCTTAAGAAGTTGTAGCGGCAAGCACCCCAAGCATCCTCAGGGTTGCTTCCACCACAGGTTCTTGGATCTGCTTTGATAAAGGAAAGCAACTCAAAATGGGTTAACAAGCTTACTTTAATCAGTCAGACATATATCGTTTACCTTGTTCAGGAGAAAAGGTCAGCACCCCAAACTTCAAAGTATACAGGCAGAATTATCAAGACAGAAACAGATCAAGTAGACAGATTTCCAAACTGTCCAACCATTACATTCATACCCAGTCAACATCTGGGTTTCCACATCTGGGTTTTTCAAAGCTGGGGGGGCCCTGGACAACGGCTTCCCAGAATCCAGATCAAATCACAGAACACTTCTCAAAGTGAGCCCCCAAAACAAAGCCTCACATCAGGGCTTATATACCCTTCTCCTGGCTCAGAGAATGTAACAACCTTATTGACTCACTGGCCAATCAAGAAGTATCTACTGAAAAACAAGCCTCCTACCCCAGGCTTCAGGTGCACTTTAGCCTAGGGGCAGGGAAGATCTTCCAAATTTGCATTCCCATTACAGAAGTTTGCATAACTTTCTGCACATGTTCTAATTCTAGATGAAAATAATATTAGATTTTCCAGTAAGCTAACACAAAAGAGCTCATATCTTTTACTGACTACTTACTCTGATCATAGAAACCTGCTATAGATGGAAAAAAGCAGGGACATGTGACATTCCAAATATGACAGGAGAAAACATCCTTGGTTCTGTTTAAATTCAGGTAAAGTCACAGATATACAACCATGCAGTATTTGTTCCACCTCATAGCTAGACTCAGGAATAGGTGAGAAACATTCCTTTTTAAAGGAACCCCATGGGTAAACTGAGCCAGGAGGGATCCCATCCCAGACAGAGGCTAAGATTGTCCCTTTGGCCTTTACCAAATGTAGATTTCCACCTATCAACAGTACAGGATCACATTCCCTCTGAGTAGCTTGTGGCATTTCCTCTCAGATACTGATCTAATGTAGACAACTATACCCAAATTCAAACTCAAAATAAAATTTAGTTATAGTCCCAAGTGCCTTTTACCTCAAACAATAAGCCTCACCAATCACAGCTTAGAGCCGGTTATAATTATTTCTATTTTCATGGAGCTGCAATGAGCAATAAAGATTTATCAGGTCTCATAAATGTAAGGAATTCATTTCCCATCTTTCCTTCTGAAATCTAAATTTATCCTTGCATAAGAGCCAATTGATAGAAATCCCTCCTAATCTTTTGCAACTTCTTAGCAAGTTAGGTTCATTTAAAAACTATATGACCAAAACAAGTTCCTTTCCCAGGCTGAATGACCTTGCCTAATAGAGATAGTTTCTAGGGGATTTGGCAGTTTTACAACATCTTACATGCAGGAGGACTGTTCTGAATGGGTAGAACTAGTCAGAATAAAGTTTTCATCCAGTCTCCTCCTTTCAACATACAGTAATCAATTAACAATTGTAGGTTTTAGCATTAAAACAGTAGCCCGAATAACTTAGTTAAAAATCTTACAAGTTTAAACAATCTTAACTGAAACTTCCTTTTAAACAAAGACAGACTTGGAAGCTTATTATTTCCCAAATTACAATACTCCAAGACTTTAAGAGAAACTGCTTCTCATACAACATAAATAATACAACTGTTTACCAGTAACAATATCATAAACAATTATTATGTTCTTAAATTTGAACTTTGAAATAAAAACAAATTAATTACAAATCTGGTGACCTTAAGACTCCAGTTTTTCAAGTTACACAGAACTAAAGTTTTCTTGATGCCACACAGCCAATCAACTTATCACTAGAAATTTCATAGGATTTAGAATTCTGGAGGACTTTGAAGATCATCTAGTCCACCTTTTTTTTGTGTACTGGACCTTTTTCACAGTCTGATGAAACCTATGGATTTCTCAGAATAATATTTTTAAGTGCATAAAATAAAATAGGACTATAAAGGAAACCAATTATATTAAACATGATGAAATATATTAATTACATTATACACAGAAAGGCTTAGCTTAAAGCTGTGCTAAGAATTCTGGGATGCCCTATATACATAATTAATCATTATATAAATAGTACAGCTAATTAATGATATATTATTGATTGATAATTTTATATAATATTTTTTAAAGTTCATACATGATCTAGTCCAATTCTTCAATTAATAAGATGAAGAAATTGGAACCCAAGTTATTTGCCCAAGGTCACCCAGTTAGAGAGTATTAAACTCAGGTTTTCTGACATTCTCTTTTCTGTCCTTCTTCATTTAACTATTGATTTTCACCTGTCCTCTAAGATGTTAATGTTCTATCCATAGACAATTGGTTCAGTAGGGATGTCCCCAGAGGTACCCAGTTGACTCCAGTCTAGTAAAATGTAGTATGATCATTTTCAAATTTTGTGATATTGTTTGGTGCTCCAAACTCTCTTTTTCACCAAAAGTATGAGTCACATTCCAATATGACACTATGTTAGTAACCCAGGATTCATGGAGGATCTGCCAAGTTATCATAAGGCCTTGAAGTTTATAGAAAGGCTTTGAGTACAGTTCCAGCAAGAGGTTATGTCTGTCATTGGGGGACCATTCTTATTAAATGTGGGGAGGCACACATCACAGTAGTAATAGTGGCAACCTAGTGGAAAATGTCAGCAAGGTGGTACTAAGAACCCACAATGATACTACAGTTTTTAGACCATCTACAAATATTAATTTGGATAGAGCACTGGGTCCAGAATCAGGAAGATATGAGTGCAATTATGACTTCAGACACTTCTTAGCTGTGTGGCAAGTCACTTAGCCTCTTTATGCTTCAGTTTCCTCATCTTTAAATGGGAATAATAATAGCACCTACCTCACAGGATTGTCATGAGGATTAAATAAAATAATATTTGTAATGTGCTTAGCAAATAAAGTGCTATAAAATTGTAATTATTACTATTTATCCAACAACAAAATCAAAATTCTATGGAGGAACTTAGCCATATCATATTGACATCCTGACTGTACTAGAAGACATAAGAAAATTGCAAATAAATGGAAATATGACTCTTGTGTTCCCTTTAGAGAGAAAGTGTGGGTGTCAGCAAAGTAGATTTCATTATGTGACCAAAGGCAGCAAGAAACAACATTTTATGAGACACTTGGTCATCTTGCCTTGCAGGGCTCATCATAAACAGAATAAAAAGACCACTCAGAGATAATTGCAGTTTATGTGCAACGTCCTTTGAAGAAGATGGCGCTAGATTGGGAGGAGAGGGGAAAAATTGCAAGTATATAGACTGTTAGCCTTGAAATCAGAAAGACCTGGGCTTAAATCTTTCTACTCTCCCTCAGTAATGTGACCATGGGCTAGTCAACCAACTACTCTGAGCCTTGTTTGCAAAAATAGAGAAAATTCTAGTTGTACCAATCTCAAAGAATTATGGTAAGAGCTAAATGATGTCATGTATGCTTGGTGCTTTGCAAACTTTAAAGCATATTAATGACAGATACGATTATTATTAAGCAGAAAAATTCTATGAAGAGCAGTGGTAAGATTTTACAGATCAACTCAACACAGAAACATCCAAAAGGATGTTGAAACATATGGGTTAGACTTCACAGCCCAGGTATCTTTGGGAAGAAGGAATGGGCAAAAGGAACTGGTTCTGGTCTCCCAATAAAGAGATTAAAAAACAAAGTAAAACAAAAAGTCCAAAACCCAGGCACTGAGAGAACCAGTGTTTCCTTTGGGGAACCTCTTTAGTAATGGATGGAATCATCTGGAGCCCTTCCAGCCCTCTGGGTGCTGATTGAAGGCCCTGCAGAAACCTAGCCCTGGAGGAAGGCATAAAAGGAAAGATCTGGCTTGAAGAAAGTATTCAAAGGCCTCATCCAGGAATATAATTAAATATTTATTTCTTTGAGAAACTAAAGCAAGTACTATGGGAGAGATTTAAATATACATATTTGCATTCACACATTTACAAACAATTTCTAATGTGGAGGAATTTATCTTCTAAAGAGAGATGGTATGAAGAAGTTTAAGACACCTGATAATACATAAATAATGACAAACAAAGATGCCATCTTAGTACAAAATAGGTGCTGAATAAAGGAATGATAAAGATGCAATGGGATTAATCAGGGAAGAGTTTTCTGTAGGGTTTTGAACAAAGGAAAAACAGGGGCTAGCTGGACAATGCTAGGTGAGAGGAATTGCATGTTTTTACAGCAAAGGCATTGGAGCAGTCATGTGTGGGGTATGTCAAATTTCCCTAACTAGACGAGTGAGTCTGTGTTAGAGAATAATAATAAACAAAGTTTGTGGAAAAGGAAGTTGGTGGCAAGGCAAGAAAATATGAAGTTTAAAACTGCAACTGGAGTTTATTGAAGTATTAGCAAAATACCTTTTGAAATTCATTGAAGGGATCAAAATCCATTCCCCAGGAGAGATTTGTTCAAAGGATACTAACAAACAGTTCTCAGAAAAAGAATTAGAAAAATTAACAACCAAATGAAAGTATGATTCAATTACTAATAGTAAGGGAAATGCAAACAAAAATAATTTTGACTTTTCACTTTTGCACATAGAGAACTGGCTAAGATAATAGATGGAAAGTAATGTTGGAGGACCCACAGAAAAATAGGTAAACTCATGCAGTGATGTCAAATTTGAATAGAAATGGAGACCACTAGGCCATATATAAGGATTCTTGTGCGTCTACATATTGACTTAAAATGTAATACTATCTGTTTTATAGTATTTGTTATTTGTTAAATTAATGACCACGACTGGCTGATTGGCCCTAACGAAGAGATAAGAGAATGCACTTTCCTCCCTCTCTCTCGTTTGCAGAGGTGGAAGACTATGGATACTGTAAGAAATGGGTTCATTCACTCTCTAAAGAAACAAAACTTGAATTGAAGTGAGTGAAGGAAGTGTTTATTTACACTCGAGTGGATGCATGGTATCCCACAGCATACACACATATAAAAGCTAGAATGAGCTTTTTTATGAATTCGTTCCTTCTGGCTCCTCTCTTAAGTGCTAGGATTTGTCCCAGCTCTTCTGAGTTACAATCTTTCTAACCCACCCATTACATACTGCTCCTTAACCTGTTTCCTCCCCCTGAACAGGGGTCTACATGGGTCCCATGTTCAGAAAATGGAGGGATAATCTATGCATGGACATGTAAGTTAATATGCATGAAGGCTATTAGGCATGTGACCAAGAATAAACTCTTGAGTTCCAGCTGTACCACCAGCTTTGCTCTTTCTAACTTCCTTGAGCTAGGAGGTCCTGACCATTATTCTTTCAATACAGAAAGTTCTTATCTGCTAACATTGTATCCTTTAGCAAACTCCCTGTATGGCAATATCTGTGGAAGCAGGACTCCATATATTACCAGACTATTTACCTATAATGTTGGACTTGGTTGCTGTTTTGGTTAAATGTGCTGAGCCATTTTCCCCCTGTTCTTTGTTATAAGGGATAACTCTCTAATGGAAGATGCAGACAGAATAGAAAATGTAATGTAAAAGAAAAAGAATAACAAGTTTTTAAAAATAATTAATTCATTTATTTTTAGTTCTCAACATTCACTTCCATAAGACTTTGAGTTTTAAATTTTCTCCCCCTCCCTCTTCTCCCCACTCCCCAAGATGGCATGCAATCTGATATAGGCTGTACTTATACATTCATATTAAACATATTTTCACGTATAGAACAATTAGAATGAATGGGAGGAACCATGAGAAAGAAAAAACAAAACAAAACAAAAGGAAAAAAATCTGCTTTGCTCTGCATTCAGACTCCATGGTTCTTTCTCTGGGTGTGGATGGCATTTTCCATCATGAGCCCTTTGGAATTGTTTTAGGTCCCTGCATTGCTGATAAAGGCTAAGTCAATCAAAGTCAGTCAGTGAACAATGTGGTTGTTACTATATACTATGTTCTCCTGGTTTTGCTCATTTCACTCAGCATCAGTTCATATAAGTCTTTCCAAGTTTTTTTTGAAGTCTGCCTGCTCATCATTTCTTTTAGCACAACAGTATTCCATTACATTAATGTACCACAACCTGTTCAGTCATTCCCCAAGTGATCCTATCATTCATATCCCCTCAATTTCTAAGTAGAATAACAAATTTTAAAGCAATAAATTTATTAAAGTAGAAAGGAAGGAGAGTTTATGAATTCGATCCCAGGGTGGAGTACACATGGTGGAAATTTCAGTCATTTTTCAGTCACATCTGACTCTTTGTGACCCTGCTTGGGGTTTTCTTGGCAAAGATACTGTAGTGGTTTGCCATTTCCTGCTCCAGTTCATTTTACAGATGAGAAAACTGAAGCAAATAACGTTAAGTGATTTGCTCAGAGTCACAAAGCTAGTAAGCATCTGAGGTCAGATTTGAAGTCAGGAAAATGTCTTCCTGACTTAAAGACCAGAATTCTGTGCATTATCCACTGTACCACCTAGCTGCCCTGTGATGGAAAATGAGAGATGTTAAAACACTGGAAAAGCTGGTGTATATGTGTGTGTGTGTGTGTGTGTGTGTGTGACACATAAGGTAACCAGAATGAAGATGAGTTCTAGGTACCTCTAAATGAAAAATGTACAGGATTTTGAATAATATGTCCTTTGAGTCCACATATTTGAATTAAGTCTCTAAGGGGAAGTGCTCAGTAAAATATTCTCAGAGGAAAGAAGGATGATTTTGAAGAAGGATACTTTTCCCCCCTCTGGAAGTAGGGAGAAAGTGATTCCAGCTTATTTGTCTTTATGAAAATTGATAGCATTAAGTCATATGAAATCTCATGGGAAAATCAGAATAGGATGGGGGAAAATGTTCTTATTCCTGGAATGGGCAAGTTGTTACTGTATACATATCTTAGTGATACTTTGAGTCTTCATAACACCTTCAATGTTTATCTTCAGTTGTCTGAATTCTTCTCTCTCATAGAACTCATAGAATGTTCGAACTGAAAAGAATCTTAAAGGTCATCTATTTTAACTCTTTCATTTTTCAGGTGAAAAAACAGACTCCCAGAGGATCAGGGACAGGCCCAAACCTGGCTAGAATGAGAGTTATATCATTCTTTTCAAACTATTCGAGAATAGGTAGGATGATAGTTTTTTAGGGGGAAAAGTAAGATGAATTCAAACACCTTTCTATGGACACCTGAATTTAAATTTTTTCATATTGATTAATAATGAAATGTTCTGTACAATGTGGACACTGAAAGTGGGTGGAAAACTTTATATCCTTAGAGAATGCCCTGGCTCAAGATTTTCAAAAAGAATATAGGAAGAGGCCATAAGGCTAAGAGTCCTGCATACTCCTGGATGAATCAGACACTTGCTGATCTACTCCAATCTTTCTTACTGAGGAAGAACTGGGCAAACCAGAACCCAGAGAATGTCTATCGCTAAATATTAACTTGTGCTTATTTCTCCATAACTGCATCTTGTTTAATTTGGCTTGAGCATGGAGAGATTCTTTCGTAAGCCTGTGTGTAACGACTAAACAGCAGAAAGCATGACCTTTACACACAAGTTAATAAACTTTTAAAACTTGGATACTTCTTTTCTCCATCTGTGAAATGAATAAGTGGTGAAATGTATTCTTTTGTTCTTTCTGGAGGAACAAACTACCTTTCAGACAAAAATTCCATCTTGTCTGAAAGAAACATAGCTTTCTTTTGCCCACTGATGTTCACAAAGGTATTGGAGGCTCTTGGATAGCTGGTCTACTATGACCCTGACTGGGATTTGTTTCTACTTGTGGAAGTTTAATAATGTTTATCAGAAAAGACAGGCAGAGGAAATGCTTTGTTAAAAAAACAAAAACCCATCCCACTTAAAACTATGCAGTCATGGCTTTTTCTTTCATCTCTGATCTGGGGATCTTGGTATTTTGGACAGGAAGTAGAAACTACAATATTAAGTTTGCTCTTGCCCTAGAGAATCCATAGTTGAGTTTCAACTGCCCCCTGCTGGATATTTTAATCTTTCAGGTCAGTTTTAAAAGAATCAATGGCAGTGTATATTCTCCGTGTTTTAATTGAAATCTGGATATCTGAATAATAAAGCCACAGTATCAGAAAAGGTCTCAAATGTTTCTGTTTCCGAGTAAAATCTGCATTAAACTACACTGGAATCGAAAAGCCATCAATCAGCAAATGGTGGTGAAGTAGCTACTGGCAGGAAGCTAGGCATAGGCATTGTGGGAGTGCTGCTGTATTTAGGACAGTACATAGGGTGTGGAAGGGAGGTATAGACTTTCCCACTCCTGTGGGTGGGTAGACTATGTATTATTGATTTTAGTGTAAAATTGAGGCAAGGGCTGGGAAAGAAGTCAGGTAGGGTGTGGGTGAAACTAAAGAGTCTGGTCTGTCACAGGCCCAGCCCTAAATTCAGAAGAACATACATTCCAGAGCTTAGCAAACTTTATAGCCAGCAGGTACTTTGTTATCTTCTTCTTATCATATACTATACTTAGTTGCTTGACTGTCCTTCCTTCTCAAATAGGACCAAAATGACATCACTATGCTAGAGTCAAGTTTCAATATGTCTGACTGACTGATCAGACCAATACAAGCTCAGGATGCTCTACCACAGGTGAGGCACAAATAGTCCTTGTGAACATTTAGGGTGGACTCTCCTCTAAATTTGCACATCCTGCATTTCCTTTGAGCTATTTCAATTCTGCTTTGTTCATAAAGCACACGTTCTCTGATGTGGGCACACCATGCTGGGTGGTCCTATGCCCGTGTCTCCCATGTCTTACAATTGAATCCAAAGTTCTTCAGAGAGACTTTAAGAGTGTCCTTGTATCGCTTCTTCTGACCACCATGTGAGCACTTGCCCTGTGTGAGGTCTCCATAAGATAGTCTTTTTGGCAAGCATACATTTTTGCATTCTAACAATGTGTCCAGCTCATCTGAGTTGTGCTCTCTGAAGCAGAGTTTCAATGCTTGGCAGTTTAGTTCAAGTAAGGACCTCGGTGTCTGGTACCTTATCCTGCCAGGGGATCTTCAGAATCTTAAGACAATTCAAATGGAAGTGATTCAGTTTCCTGGCATTACACTGGTAGACTGTCCAGGTTTCACAGGAATACAACAATGAGGTCAGCACAACGGCTCTGTAGACCTCCAGTCTGGTAGTTAGTGCAATACCTCTTGTCTTCCATATTTTCCTTCAGAGCCTCCCAAAAACTGAGTTAACTCTGGCAATAAATGTATCGACCTCATTATCAACGTGTATATCCCTGGAAAGTACACTGCCAAGATACATGAACTTAGCTACAATATTCGAAACTTTTCCATTTGTCATAACCAATGGAAGCCCTAAACCTCTAGGACCTTGCAATCTAATTGAAGAGAATGTATGTCCTTGTGTTTGCTGTTCTTAAGTCATATATGACTCTTGGTGAGATTGGGATGACCCCATTTGGGATTTTCTTGGCAAAGATATTGGAGTGGTTTACTATTTCCTTCCCCATGTCATTTTACAGGTGAGGAAACTGAGTCAAACAGGGTCAAACAGCTAGTAAGTGCCTGAGGCCAGATTTGAATTCAGGAAGATGAGTCTTCCTGCCCCAGCACTCAGTAGCACTGTAGTGTCACCTAGTTTCCCCAGTTGCTGATACTAACAGTCACTCCTCAAAGGGGCAGGTTTTGTTGATTTTTCTTTTTTAAAAAATTGGTTGTTACAGATCTGAGTTGAATAAGACACTCTTGTACTATGAAGAACTGTCCAGTTGTGTGTGTGTGGTGGGGGGAGTTGTTTGGTTCTACTTCTGGCTTTATAAGAAGTTAAGGGTTTCTGCATGACTTGTTAGGGGCTGTGTAACTGGGTCAAGGTTTGGTTTGGCACACCCTTGGATGTACCATAATATATTAGTGTCATAACTCTCTGGGTCTCAGTTTCCTTTTCTGCAAAATGATGTAGTTGGATGAGATGATCTCCTGGGTCCCTTCCAGCTTTAAAATCAAAGATCCTATTATCCTGATAAAGTTTAGGTAACAACTAGCATTATTTTTGCCATCCACTAGAGGGCAAACTTTGAGACCAAGTTGGGCACTGAAATGCTAAACTGGTCCTTCCAAGATATAGGAAGTGCTAAGATAGATGTAGCAGATTTGAGAAATACATGTAGAATGGGAGGAGGTGAAGGCAAGGGGAGGATATTAGCAAGCATACCCTACCCAGGGTACCGTGCAAGAGATGCAAGCCTGTGTTTAATGGGGGTAGTACTGGTATTTTATACACAAAGACTGTGGGAAGATCTGGATGTGATTAAGCAGTGGCAAGTAGCCTGGGGTGGGCCAGGTGCAGACAATGGGAGGAAGGAGTTAAGTGGCAGGAGAGAGAGCCACAGCCAAAGGGTGCTGTGCCTGGTTTTCTCCAGACTGCCAGGTCAGCTCCTCCACTGGGTCTCCGCCCTTTCCCCCAGTCAGCTCACCTGCATAGAAGGTGAGCTTCTGGGTCAGGCGAGGGAGTTTCAAGGTGTGTACTGACCAATCACTGCTTACTAGGCCCCCTTTCTAAGCTGAGGTTCTGCCCCAGATCGGTGGCTATTGCTGGTTGCTATTGCTATTGCTCTACCTGGGACATGGGGTGGTGCGGGGAGCCCGCCATGTGGCCTGATCAGCCAACATGGCGTTTTAATAAAGGGTCCATTCTAAAATTATT
Organism: Petaurus breviceps papuanus; assembly: GCF_028583685.1. NCBI lineage: Eukaryota > Metazoa > Chordata > Mammalia > Diprotodontia > Petauridae > Petaurus > Petaurus breviceps. The sequence goes on from NW_027185771.1 coordinate 3,033,927, forward strand.
ACTTGGGTCTTGCTCACATTAATCAAGATAATGTATAACAAGAGCAGTTAAATTTGAATGGGATGGTCCATATGATTCACGCGAAAGCCTGGGATCTGCACGGGGGAAATGTTTGGGAAAGCTCAGGGACTTTTTAGGGGTCCAGGTCCCACCCCCATCGTTGGCAATAGGGAGACACTGGAGTTTATTTAATGGAGGGAGGGGTGACACGGTTAAGGTCTAGGCTTAAGGAAAAACTCTTTAGCTCAAGTTTAGAGGATGGATGCGCATGCATGGCTGCAGGCTGGGAAACAGAAGTCTGCTGCATAATTAGCGCAAGAGGTGAAGAAGAGACAAAGGATGAGAGAGATGGGAGAGATGTTGCCGATCTTCTTATATTGGAGCGAGGGAGAGTGACAAGTCAAGACCCTAGCAATAGCTGCTACCAAATCATGGGTCGGACCAGGACATGTCCTAGACAACAAACTCGGGTGGCTCCATTTATTGCCCCTAGAATTAAATACACACTCTGCTGTTTCAGATTTAAAAACCTTTCCAGACGTGCGGGAGGTAAGGCATCTCCGGCGCTATGCTGGTGGCTTATGATACACGCACTAGCTCTAATTCCTTCATTGTTCAAGTCATGTCGCGGAAGCTTCCACGGACTGCCACCATTTACAACGGCTGGCTGTTTGTGATTGGGGCTCTGCTACCGGGGATAAATGTTACAGCGCCTGTTCGGGCCGCCATTTTCCTGTGGCCGGTAGGAGGCAATCTGTCCTGAGGCATGGCCGCGGGCGTCAGAGATAGGCTTAAACTGGAGATCCAGTGAGAGCAAAGGCCTTCTTTTCTTCACGGGGGAGGAAATGGAGGCCTTGGGGGGGAGGCGTGTCCGCCACTGGGGAGGCCTCCTACCTCCGCAGACAGTCCTTGGACCTCTACACCAGAACATCTTAAGTCTCTGAAGCCCAGCGGATTCCCCTCGAGTACGCGTTCTCAGGGAGCGCTAGGCCTCAAGAGGCGAGAGGACGGCGAGGACTTCAAGTCCCAGCAAGCTCTGCGGCTCAGGCCGCCTGGAATTGTGACGAAGGCCAGAGGAGCACCCTAGGACTCGTAGTTCTCTCTCCCCAGGCCTGCCCCTTGTGGTTTGCGGGACTTCCCCTGGTCCAGGCGGCAGGGGCGGGCCCTGAGGGCGCCACTTCCGACACCCGGGGCGGGCATTTTTTACGTCACTGCCGGCGGAGGAGCTGTCCGTCTGGCGGGCGGCGCGCGGGCGATCGGCGCGCGGGCGCAGGGCCTGGCCCGGCTAGTTGGCATTCGCCTGCCGCGCCGCGATGCCTGGGGGGAGCAGCGGGAGCCACGAAGGGCACGGACGGGCCGCGAGCCGAAGGCCACCGCGGAGAATGGGACGGGCCCGGCGCGGGCGCCATGAGTCGGGCCTGGGGGGCGATGGGGAGCGGGGGGTGGGCGAGGCTCGGCTGGAGGAGGCGGTGAACCGCTGGGTACTGAAGTTCTACTTCCACGAGGCGCTTCGGGCCTTTCGGAGCGGCCGCTACGGCGACTTCAGGCAGATCCGGGACATCATGCAGGGTGAG
>NW_027185771.1:3035900-3161577 GCF_028583685.1 Petaurus breviceps papuanus
GGGGGGGGGGCAAAGGCAGCGGGAGGTCTGTGTAGCCCCACACGACAGTGGGGGTGGGGTGCGAAAGCAGGTGTGGACAGACCCACTCGTCGTGGGGATGGGGGGGGCAGCAGGTGTGGACGGCCCCGCACTGCCCCCCGGGGTGGGGGGACACCTCCGTGAGCCCAGCGCGGTCTTGTTTTCCAGCTCTGCTCGTTCGGCCCTTGGGGAAGGAGCACTCCATCTCCCGGCTGCTGCGGATTATGCAGTGTCTGTCTCGTATAGAAGAGGGGGAGAATTTGGGTATGGAGAGCTGCTTACTTCTACTGTTTGTCTTTTTGGAATAATTGATGGTCCTCTTTTAATTTCAGTCATCTCAGAGTACTGTAGATGCTGAGGTGTCTATGGGGGTAATGTATATCTTTGCCTCTCGTGTGCTACCAGTTTTAGATTAGATTTTAATCCCATCCTCTGCTCTGTTTCTTAAAGGCCCTGACTGGTTTGGGTGATAGAGAAGCAGATCTGGTTGTGTTGGGTTTTTTTTTTAATCATTTTCAGCTTCACATTCTCTCCTTCCTGCAAAACTCATGTTAATCCTGTTATGTATTGTCTTCAAAATAAATTTCTTGTAGTGAACAACTGAGGGGAAAACGGCTCAATCCGCACTCTATCACCTTTTATGTCAGGTGGTGTAGTGTAATGGTGAAAATTAAAGTAAACTGAGGTACAACGTGTGAAGCACCATCAATTTATTGACAGGCCACAGATTTGCCAATAAATAGGGTCTAGCCTCCTCACATAAGCTAAGACCTAGACTGAGGAATACAGACTTCTTTTATAGATGGAAGGAGGAGCCTCCAAAAAAAAATAGTAAATAGCATCATAGGCAGCGAAAAACAGTATGATTGGTTATGAAGCCTGTAGCATCATAGGTGACAAAAACAGTGTGATTGGTTGGACATTTGGGGCAACAGCCTTTCCTTCCATCTTGCTGTCAGGAAATATTGATCAGCTTGTTAGTGGAACAAGAGATAAGACTTTCTTGATAGGGAGTGATTTACAAGAAAGCTAAACTTCTGACCCTAAGAGATAACACATTTCCATGGATTTGTCCAAGGATAGCAGTGTAGAGATAACAGGTTTTCTTTAATTAAAGGTGATTTATAGGGAAACTAACTTTTAGACTTAAGATATCAGACTTCTTTTAATTGAAGTGTTTTAATAGGGAAACTGAACTTTTAAATTTAACTTAGAGAAGAAGACTGGACTTTTGGATCTCTGAATCTCTGAATTGAATTTAAAGACAAAGTCAGTTACACAGAATGGTAATAGAGAATAAAGTCAATTATAAAATTAAATCAATCAATGAAAGTCAACTTTATTTTCCCTTGTTTCATCTTGAGTCCTTTGAAATTATGGTTGGGGGAGGAGGGGTGCGGCTAGGTGGCACAGTGAATAGAGCACCGGCCCTGGAGTCAGGAAGACCTGAGTTCAAATCTGGCCTCAGACACTCAACACAAAAACTAGCCGTGTGACCTTGGGCAAGTCACTTAACCCCAATTGCCCTCCCAAAAAAAGGCAAAAAAGAAGTTATGGCTGGGTGTTGTGTTGGTCATACAGTTCCTAAGTCTTTCAAAGTTGAACAGACCCGGAGCAGCTAAGTGGTGCAGTGAATAGAGCACTAGTCCTGGAGTCAGGAGGACCTGAATTCAAATCCAGCCTCAGACACTTAACACTAGCCATGTTACCTTGGGCAAATCACTTAACCCCAATTGCCTAGGCTTCCTCCTCCAAAAAGAAAAAAAGGGGGGGAAACTAAAGTTGAACAGACCAAGTTTATAAGTGTGATCTTAGTTTGCTTTTTTTGAGTACTAGCAAGTGTTATGTTCTTAAATTCAGAATTGCATAGTAAACTGACTCTGGCTTCTATCTAGGGGCTGGGGTGAGGCGTATGCCTGTGTATTAAGAAAGTCAATATGAATTCTGGAATTAATTGGAATCCTTGAGGCATGTGCTTTCACTATTTCTTTAGTATTAATGAACTATCACATCATATAATGGCTATATTTTCCAAATAATATGGTATTTCTTCTTCCAACAAATTGCTGATTTCCAGCAGTTAAATTCCATGTTTGTTTTCCATATATATTTGTTCTGACTTCTGCACAAGCCAGCAATATAACCAGTAAATACGGTTTCTTTTAGACATTTTTTTTTCTCTGCCCTAGCTTTCAGATCCATAGAAAATAGCTGTAAGTGAAAAATCTTTCTCTTTATCCTAGACTGTTCCTTTGATATGGAGGCTGAACTCACACCTCTGGAATCAGCTATCAATGTGCTGGAGACCATTAAAACGGAGTTTACTCTCACAGAGGCAGTGGTAGAATCCAGTAGAAAACTGGTCAAGGAGGCTGTAAGGCTCATTTCTCCTTTCATTTCTTTTTTTAAATATATATATTTTTGCAGATGTATTGAGATTTCATAGAGTAGTTACATTCAGTCATTTAGAATGGGGTGGATGAGGCTTGGGTTATTGTTGGTTTAAAAATGATGCACAGCTTCCCTTTTCCCTCTGGCCCCCAACTCCAGTCATCACAGGCAGCCCCCTCTATATCTCCTCCCCTTTCTGAGATCTTGCTTGTCACTAACAAGGAGAGGCCCTGGACATGGCCCAGGTGGTTTGGCTGTGCACATGCTGACATTACAGAGGATAGATAGGTCTAGCTCCTCAGGGAAGCTAAGATCTCGACCAAGGGGGACAGCCTTCTTTTATAGACAGAAGCCACTCACTTGTGTGCACAGAATGTTGAGGGAGAATGAAGGCCAAAAAAAGGGACCAAGGGGCAGCTAGGTGGCGCAGTGAATAGAGCACCAGCCCTGGAGTCAGGAGGACCTGAGTTCAAATGTGGCCTCAGACACTTAACACAAAAAAACTAGCTGTGTGACCTTGGGCAAGTCCCTTAACCCCAACTACCCTCCAAAACCAACAAACAAACAAAAAAGGGACCAAGGATCTTTGGAACTTAACTTTTTTTGTGGCCAGGACTTGTGATTTCCTCAGTGAAGGGAGCTCTCTCTGCTTCTGCCATTGGCATCTTGTTCTGCAGTTTTTGAAGAGTTAACCTGGTATCTCATGGTTAAATGGACTTGCCCAGGACTGTTCAGCCTCTGTGTCACAGGCAGATACCAAGACCAGCTCTTTCTCTACTGTGTTGACCTACAGGTTGATTTGGGAATGTTGTCATTTTGGCTCCAGTTTTGTTAGAGGGGTGCTCTTCTTTTATGACAGTCTTATCTGAAATGAAATAGTTCCTTGGAGATACTAACATAAGAAAAGAGGCTAGAGATTTTCCGAGAATCCAGGGTGAGTTGGTGAGATCAGAACTGGAGAGACTTGGGGTAATCTTGCCATTAGAATAATAATAACAGCTATTTATCATTTAAATAAGGTTTTAGGGTTTGCAAAGCACTTTACATATATTAATTCATTTGATCTTTACAATAACTTTGGAAGTAAGGAAAATATATAAGGAAAATGAAGCTTGAGGAAGTTGGGTGACTGGCCTATAGTCTTGTGGGTAGAGTCTAGGGTAGAATATGAATCCAGGTCTTCCTCATTCCCAAGTCCAAGATACTATCCATTATGCCACAGTACTATAGAAACTAGTTCATAGCAGAACAGATGAAGATGGTTGAAGATGACAGCAGTCAAAGGTTAGAAATAGGCTCTTTCCCAAATTGAAAATACTCCTTCAGGCAGAGTTCAGGGACATCAGTTACTGGAGCAGACTTGACTGAGGCCTAGGAGTCCATGACGATGGTTGGTTCAGTGACAGGCGAGATTCCCAGAGCGGGGAACAGCATGAACCAAAATCAATACTCGAACCCTCTTACAAAGGAATCAAGGTCAGGGTTCAGTGAATGGGGAATAATTAAGACTTCTGACCTGTCCTCGACAGTCAAGATAAATGTTCGCTGCTTGGGTGGGCAAGAGAAATTTTAGGGACTCTTTGAGCTCACTCTGCCCATCCTTTCTCCTGCCCCATAAAAATTTTTGAAAGCCCCTAGATGTGAAGAGTTTTAACATTCTTCACAAATGCTAAATAGTCCATCAGAGTATTCAGAGGTATAAGTCAGACTTGTCTGTGGGGAGGGCAAGAGCTCAGCAGTAGTACTTCCCCCTCCTCCCATCTCTGACTCTAAGCTTGTTTTTTTTAACTTATTTACTTTTAGTTTTAAGCTTGTTTTTATATTCTGTTGGTCCAGAAAGGGCTTTAGCTCCTCTGACTGTGCCGCAGTAAATCATGCTCTGTTTTTCCTCCAACTACTCATCTACCTTGTCACCCTCAGAACGTTCTGAGGCTCTGCTGAAGGCTTGCTCTGCCCTCCTGTATTCCCCTGGGGAATATGATTAGAGGAAGGAAGGACCAGTACACAGTTTTGACTTATCTCCAGGGAAACTTGTTCCTTCTGGCACTTGGACCATATGGGGCCTCCTTCTAGTACGTGAGAGACAGCTGATGACACCAGGACTGAGAGGTGACAGGAGCACACACCTTGAAAGCACTTTGTGGCCTGAGGAGTCCCTTGTGTGCCCTCAGGAGATGGATGGAGCAGTGTATGTGGCATTCAGTGTGTGCCTGGAGAGTCAGGAGAGACCTCAGCAGCCAGAGGGGCTTACCCATACCTGCCCGAGAATTCCCACCGCAACACAGCCAACAATTGGCGTCGGGCCTCTTGCTTTGGAGGGGGAGTCCTCCGGCTCTTGAGATAGCCTGTTCCGTGTTCTAGCTCTTGTTTCAAAGCTTTTCCTTGCCTTTTTTGCACCTTCTATTCCATTGTTTCTAGCTTTGTCTTTGAAAGTCAAGCTGAATTAGTCTGATTCTTTTTTCCATGAGCCTCAGATTTAAAGAGAATAGTTTTAGATTGAAACAGGGCGGGGGTGGGTCCCAGACTGAAAATGACGTTGTTTGCCAGCTACTGAAAATATTAAAATAGTTTGGCCTTAGACCTAGGTGAAAAGTAAGAATGGACTAACAAGGAAAGAGAGTGACCTAAAGGATAGTTGAAGAAATGGAGAGGACAGGATGGACTCATAAAAGAGGAATCTGAAAGCCTCCTTAAGCTTAATCAAATAATGTGAAATTGTATATGCTTGTAACTAATTACTCATTCTGGAGATAGTTTTTGCCCTAAGATTTCCTTATAGTTTCTATTGTCGCCTATCTGTGCTGTCTTACAGTGGATGTTGTTGGGGAAAGGGATGACTGGAGTATAAAGGGTGTTCTTTTTGGTGTGACAAGGAAGAGTCAGCCAGGCAAAGCTTTGGAACCCAAGTGAGGAGGTTTCTGTTTAGGGATGACCTGTGGCTTTGCTCTTGCTTTTAATACCTGTTAATAGGAATCCAGATTTGTCATTATTTTGAAGTATTCAGCATTGACTCCCTTCCATTTTCCTGCTTCATTTTGGAAAAATGTTTTACATCTGGGACTAAAATTTTTCATTTGATCTTCTCACAATTCTTGAATGGTATGTACACACTCTGGGAGTTGGCCTTTCCCATGTTGAGTCTTAGAGCTAGGGGGTGACCTTAGAGGACATCACCTCCTCTCTCATCTATTACAGGAGGCCCCTCTACAGTGTATTGGCTCAAAACTGTCTGTCATCCTTAGGAAAGAATCTTGGTAACCTGAGGTCAGGGAGGCTTTGTAATGTCCCACAAAGTGTCCTGATGACCTGAAGGGCCCCGAATGAAACAAGCTGCTCATCACTTTGTCCAGATTGTCTTTCTCCCCATAACTACAAGACAGACTTCTCTTTGTTGGGGTTTCTTTGGAGAAGGAGGATGTGAAGAAGAGTGTCTTCTTTGCATGTATGAAATATATATATTCCTAAGGGTGGATGGGAAAAAATAAAATTTATTTCTGAAATAATGCCAAATGAGAAGCAGTGACACATTCTTTTAAGAAATTCTGTCGTGCTGTTGAGTGGTTCGCCCCTATAGAGAGGGTGAATAAATATGCCACAGCCTTCTGTGATTAAAATGAGAAGATAGACAAAGTACCCACCATAAGCTAGAGTGTGATCTCCCAAACCCCTAAATTAGGAAATTTAGGACAAAGAAAAAATTAGGCAATGATAGTTTTCTGGTAATGCCCTCTGGCATATTAGCAGCTGTGGCAAAGAATGTCTTACTGGAGATAAAATGCCTCTTCTCAAGATTCTTAAAAGAAAGAGACAGGACATTTCTTAAAGAGTTGGGAGTGTTTGGAATGGGAAAGCTGGGAAGGTATTTTGTGGTGTGCCCCCTGAAATATGCACTCTGGCCACATGTGTTCTCTACGTATATACCTCTCTTAACTGTTCCTGCTTGTGTCTTCTTAGCACTGGTGTCTGTGTGTCTGTGTGTGTGGAGAGGAGTAGAGAGTAATATAACCCAGGTTCTGAGAGTTTTATTTTTAAATTTCTTGCTGTGCTATTTCACTAACTACCTTTGCCTTGAAAGAAATAAATTAAAAAAAAAAAAGAAATTCCTTTGTGGGAATTCTTAAGGGGAATGTTAACAGTTAAGTTCATAGTAAACATTTTTGAGACAAGTCTCTTTCAAAAAAAATCTGGAGCCCTTTCTGCTCTGATAAGCTACATTACAGCTTGAATGCTTAACAGGAAAATGATAAGATGTTTATACTCTACCCAAGAACCTGCTTCTCAGTTTGGAGACCTGATTATACCTGAAATGTCTTTATACCTAGTCTGAACACATGATTCACTCTGCTGCCATCTGCCTTTTTACCACTTTTGGTTGGTATTTTCTTTCCATTTTCATTCTCTTCCTAAACTGTATCTAGGAACTTAGTCATTTCCTTGTTATGGATTTTTAAATAACCTATTTGGTAACAGGTGGCATTTTAATTTTTTTAGTGTATTTTTAGGAGTTGTGCTTTTAGGTGTGGGGTATTCAGGGTACTTTTCTGAGAGATGACAGACTATTTCACAGTACAAGTCATGAAGATAATCAACAGTGCACTGAATGGTTACTTCCAAAGCTGCTGGATTCTGTGTTCCTCTTAGCAGGTAGACCTCAGCCTTCTTAACTAGTGACTTACTAGGTTAGCTCGCTGAAGCTTGTAACAGAACATCTAATTATAGACCTTTTCAGATACATGGAGTGAAGTGAAGGGAGGGTCTATGCTTGCTAAAAATTGCAACTTCTTTTCACAGTCTTTCTTTCAAAGCCTATTCTTCTGCAAATGAAAATGAGATCAGAATGGGACTCATACCTAAATTAGTATTTTAACAAAGTTGTGGAGTCGTTATAAGAATTGAAAAAGCAGCAGTGTGGGGCAGCTAGGTGGCACAGTGGATAGAGCACTGGCCCTGGAGTCAGGAGGACCCGAGTTCAAATTGTACATCAGGCATTTAGTAGTAGCTGTGTGACCCTGAGCAAGTCATCTGATTGCCTCCTCTCTCACCCCCCACCCCCGGAAAAGCAGCAACTGTCTCAGAATAAGTCCAGTAGCAGTGTTGCTCCATCCTTAGAAGCAGCTTTCCATAAGCTCCCATTCTTGGTATTTGAGAGACAACTGATTCCTTCTTAACTTAGCATCACCTTTGTAGAGCATGATTGTGCGTAGTAATCTGATTGTTAGTAGTAGTAGAGTCTTGCTTCGTTGACAGCAAATATTTGCATATTAGGACACCAACAAACAACTTATTGTTAGCATCTTCCCAGAAGTAGATTTGACACGATTTTCCTTTTGCCCCATGTAGTTTGGCAAAGAACCTAGAGAAGATGAATGGTCTGGGTCTTCATAAAGGACATTTCATGAAGCATTTCCTTCTTTTGGGTTATATACTTGTTAGAGGGAAACTCAATGCTCTTGGAAATGACCAAACTTTCTTACTGTTCTTTTACCTCTCTTGGAATTTGGGGCTCATATATTTATGGTATTTTTTAAAGAACTCAAACCCACAATATTTGACATCATATCTTCCTTTCTTATAATTCAAAATGAGCCACAAATACTCTTTTTTTAGTTTTATTAACAGAATCATTTTCTGTATACTTAGCACCTGTTCTTTGGAATACCTTGGTTTCTGTTAGATCCCATTGGTCCCCTCTTAGTTTGATGCATGTGGGAACAACCATATATGTGTTGGTAAAATTGCATTCGTTCAGGGGCAGCCAGGTAGCACAGCGAGTAAGAGCACCATCCCCAGTGTCGGGATGACCTGGGGCATCGAATCTGGGCTCAGACACTTAGCACTCACCCAGAAACACCTGGCTGTGTAACCTTGAGCAAGTTACTTAACCCTGATTGCTTAGGGGCGGCCAGGTAGCTCAGCGAGTAAGAGCACCAACTCCAGTGTCCGGATGACCTGGAGAATCGAATCTGGGCTCAGACACTTAGCACCACACCCAGAAATAACTGGCTGTGTAACCTTGAGCAAGTTACTTAACCCCAATTGTTTAAAAAAAAATTGCTTTTGTTCTGTACACAGCAGAGGTTGTTCTTTCAGGGTTATTGTGTTCGTAGGGGTTGGGTTAATTTTAGATAAAAATGGCCACAAGTCTTTCCTGAGTCTAAGTTGGAGAAGTCTGAGGTCAGTAAACAACTTTTCAAAATAAGAAAGGAACATCTGTGTTCACTGCAAAAAAGTACAGTAAAACTTGTGACCTTTAAAGGGAATGAGATAATAATTTCTTGAAACTGGGAATGAGCTGCCTTGAAAAAACCTCCCTTGGTGGGAGGAGGGTAGATTATTCAAATTGGCCTTATTGATAATAATCCCACAGATCAGCTTTCTCCTTTCATCCCATTAAAAATATATACAGCAATTTGGAAAGATCCTAATGGTTAAAGTTTAGGATGGAAGGACCTTTCCTTTGTGGATTGGATTAAGTTGTTTGCTGTGCACTGGCAATAATCATTAATGTTAGGTCAAGATTTAATTTTATAAGGAATTCAGTGTAATGTGAAAAGGCTTTTGAATGGGAGCTTTAATTTCATTATATTAAAGTGAGTTCACTTAGTATGCTGATTAAATTTGTTGCCATTATTATTAAAGCAGTTATAAGAGTGAGGGTCATTTTTTCCTTTTTTAGGCTGTCATCATTTGTATCAAAAACAAAGAATTTGAGAAGGCTTCAAAAATTTTGAAAAAACATATGTCCAAGGATCCTACAACTCAGGTAAATTCATTCTGGTTTTATCATGACTTGAGTCCATCCTATTTTTTTTTCTTTTGTGAGAAACAGATAAAGAGCAGCCCCTCTGCCCATGCAGTTACTAAAATTTAAATGAAGGTTCAGTAGCTCCTTAGCAGATTCCTCTTGCTGAATGCACGGTAGTATCATGGATGGAAAGCTGTCCTTAGAGCCAGGAAGGCTGGCCTCTGATTCATGCTGGCTCTGTGACCCTGGCCAGGGACCTGCTCTCTCACACTCATCTTCAGGAAGCATGCCACCCTGCAATTCTAAAGTATTTTCCTCACTCCTGAGCTGTGTCAAGCAATGAGATCCCAGGTCTGTCCCTGTTTTGGTGCTTATCTGGACTATGTGTAAAACATGGTGTCAGGACTAGAGAAGATACAGATAAAATGCTGTCCAAAGGCAACACTGTCACATGGGCTCACTTTGGACTTACTTTTTGATAATGTTAGACTTGCCTCGATCCCCTCTTTTCCTACGTTTGTCCCTTTTATAACTAATACCTGGATATGGGGGAAAGTTAGTAGGAATTATTATAATGTTATGCCTTCAAGTCTGTATAACTGGGTTTTTCACTAGGTGTCCATTTTTCATGTTGTATAAAATGGTCTTTCATTCAGAAATTGAGAAATGATCTGCTTGGCATTATCCGTGAAAGGAACGTCACACATCCAGTGATTCAGAACTTTTCCTATGAGACCTTCCAGCAGAAGATGTTGCGATTCCTAGAGTGCCACATGGATGATTCTGAGCCTTATCTCCTCACGGTATGGAAGTCCCCTCACACAGCACATGTAGACATCAGGGTTTCACAGTGATCAGGTGCTTTTTTTTTCTGTTGTGGATGTTTTTCTGGCTCATGTGGGGTAATAATTCAGAGGCAAAACTCGCTTTTTTAGGTAAGTGCCCCAGATGTTCTCTACACCGTCTGTGTTTTCTCCTTTTGTTGCGTGGAGTGTGTTTGTTGTGCTTAGTAAGTCAAGTGTGATTTACCCCCATTGACCAGGGTGCTGTGAAAGAGGTGAAATTCAGGAGAGGCATTGGAAGAAGGGTGATAAGAACTTCGTAGATGCGAAATGAGGGTGTTTAAAAGCCATGGACTTTTAGGGAAGTGTGCCACCAAGTCAAGGTTTACTTTGCCATGGGCAAAGTTTCAAAAATGTTTCTGATATTCAGCTAATCGGGCATACAGAGAGAAGTAAAATGCAAAGTGGGAACTTGGAGGACCTTGGAACTCAGAGTGACGTGGCTGCACTTGATAAGGTGGTTGTTTTGAGTATGGATGGAAGTTGAAGCTTTGGGTTGTAGATTTTCAATAGCTTTTTGAAATTGTATTTTTAAAAATCTGTTACAGTGGCCCAATGTGGTTGATTTGTAGATTACATGGCCAAGGTATTTTAATTATCTCTTTAAACAGTTTGAAATGTAAATAGAGCTGGCATCAGCAGATTTCTCTGATAACCCCTCCCCTCCTGCCACCACCACTACTCCCATTCATCCTCTATGCATTATGGATAGCTGTACTAAAATAATCAAGATTCATAGTCATTTTTACACTGTTGGTGAAGTGCTGGTAGGATGTTACCAGTGTAGGTAGGTTTTTCTTTTCTTATAAAACAATAAACTTTGCAGATAAATGGCCCCAAAAGGTTAAGGCCAAGTTACTCTGTACTGATGAGGAATAATTAAGGCTAGATGGAGATAGAGGGAGTCGTAGTTGGAGTTAGAGCAGGAGTAGCCAACCCAAGGCTTTGTCATTACCTTCACAGGTAATGCAAGGATAAAGAAAAAGAAATTTCCAACAAAGGAAAAATGAATTACAGTAAAGCTAAAATACCCTGTATATGCCCACACGTAGACACAATAGTTTCCCTTTCCCCCCAGTAAAACACATTCCAGGTTTCATATACAAATGAATAAATGGATGAATGATTTAATATTTGTCAGCTCCACTCAAACCCTCCCCAGGAAACATTGTGGCCCTTTGACACTTGTGAATTCTGACTCCTATCTTGGGTTAGGTTGACTACCCCTGAGTTAGAGACTCTTCATTAGGGACATGGTTGGAAAGATGGAGAGGAGAGGCAGATCCCAACAGACGTGGAGGAAGAGCCTATAGGATTTGGCAGCCAAGAGTGAAGAACATTTGATATATAAACTTGAAGTGTAAAGGTAATTAACACCACTGAAATCAGATTCCCCTTTCTGGTATCGGAACAGATTTACATAGTTTGTAAAATTATGAGCTCTTGGGGTGGCTAGGTGGCACAATGAACAGAGTGCCAGCCCTGGAGTCAGGAGGACCTGGGTTTGGATCTGGCCTCAGACACTTAACACACACACACAAAACTAGCCATATGACCTTGGGCAAGTCACTTAACCCCAGTTGCCCTCCAAAAAGCAAATAAATGAATGAATGAATATTAAAAAAAATTGTAAGCTCTTTTTATTTATCATTATTACTTTGTTTTGTGAAGGGAAAACATAAATTTGGGAGATATCTTAGAACAACTCTTCCTTTTTTCCCCCCACTACTGACTTTATGTTTAAGTTTTTGAAGTGAACTCTTTCCATAATAAAAGTGTTGATTGTTAGCATACAATGAATTAATGGAACCACATAGAGTCCTTTCTGATTATCCTCTCTTCCCTTCCAAGATGGCAAAGAGGGCTTTGAAATCTGAGTCATCGTCGTCGTCTTCATCATCAGCATCATCTTCTCTGACTGCTCCTGCTGCCCCTGCTGCCCCCACAGCTAACACATCTGCTGTGGCTGCCATGGCTCGGGCGCCCCCTACCAGTGCTGCAGCTAATGCTGCTGTTGCTAATGTGGGTGAAGGTTCTGGGAATACGAAGGAAGACAAACAGCCAGCCCTGGAGCCCGAGGAGAAGCCACTCAAAGAGCCCATGAGGTGGGGATCATTTCCCTTGGAATGCAATGTCTGTGAAAAGTTGACAATTGAAAGTGCAGGCTTCTTGAATAGTTTAATTAACAAATGATGGATGGAAATGAGCCTCTTCTGTTATTAGAGGAGGTAGGGTGAGGCCTCTTGGAGTAAAGTGATTTGCTCAGTCACATGACTAGTTTAGTTGGTTTAAAACCCAGGGTCCCTTCCCCTGCATTTTCTGCCCTCCCATGCCACGTCTCTGATATCTAGAGAGGGCAGAAGTTCAATGTGTATAAACTACCTGATGAAATCAGTTGAACAGACTTAAACACGTGTCACCACTGTAGGTTGACATTTTCAAATAGTATTCAGTGTTCTTATCACAAATATCATTAGAGTTAAATTGGCATATAAATTCAAGTCATTTTTCTTGTGGTCTCCTCTATAAAGGGGAAGGAGCAGGAGGGAACTCTGAAAAGAAAACCACTTTTCTTAATTTTTTCTCACCTGCCCTTCAAATGTTATAGTCACTTTCTCTCAGTTTGGGAAAAAACCTCTGTTTTGTGATTAGGTATGGAGATATGCAAAATCATTTTTTGAAAATGTTTAGACTTCAGTTAAATGACTTTGTCCAGTTTGGGCCGTTTAAGCTTGGGGAGACTTGGGAGCTTGGGAAACTTGGGTTGGGAGACTAGCAGGAGTCAATGACATTGACCTTTGACTGTCAAAGTATTTTTTGTTTCATATTTAGACAGTTACCTGAAAGTCCTTCCACTTTTGGAATTTCAACTCTGAAAAGAGCTTTTAAGAGTCTCTCTGATTCACAAGACCCTGATGGGGCTTTCACTAAATTGGACCAGAAGGATGTTATCGTTCCCAGGCCAGTGTCTCCTTCAGCAGCCCTCAAAAACAAGAGACAGAGACCAGAGGAAAGTTCTCCCTCAAAGTCTACAGATAACTCTGAACTGCAGCACAAAAACAAGCGTATGACAATAAGCAGATTGGTTTTGGAGCATGACAGCCAGGCCAGTGAGCAGAGTGACAGCCCGGACTCCTCCCAGGAGACCATTGTGTCTTCAGCCTCCAACTCCACAGTCCTGAAGCTGCACAATCAGCCCCTGGCTGGGGAGAAGAGTCATAAGTATGAAGACGGTCTTTGCTGTCATTAGTTGGTTGGTTGGTCATCGTAGTGTGGTTATTGCTTTAATAGATATAGATAGAGAAGTTCAGTTAAACTAAGTCATGAAAAACTTGGTGTTAAGCCAAAGCTAGAGCAAACCTCAGACATGAGGACCCTTACCCATCTGGGGGCCTGGGAGGCATCTGAGGGAGGGCAGGAGGGAGAATGGAAACATTCCTCAGCTGATTTAACTTGATCACCCTCTCTGGAACATGTCAATCTTTTTAGGTATCTCTGTTTTTGCTCATGCTGTTCCATCTGACTGGACTGACCACCCCATATTTGGATTCCAAAACCATGTGCATGGGCCAAAAAAAATTGCCCAGCCTTCAAAACCCTGTTCAGATCCATCTTTCTTTGAAAGCTTTCTTAAAGGTAGCTTTCACTGAAAGTGAATTCTCTTCCTGAACTTCACTTATTGAACACCATTTTCCCCTGAATGTGGTTTACATAAAACCTCAAATGTCATAAAAATTGTTGTTGTTGTTCAGTGGATATTTTTCCTTTCAGGGAGATCTCATGACCTATTTTGGGGGTTTGCCTTGTAGTTATTGATGTATATAGTCTATATACCTAATTAGACTATAAATTCCTGTGTCACAATTCTTAAAATATGTCTTTTGATTCTTGGTATCTTCTATAGCAGTGGTGTCAAATTTAAATAGAAACAGATCTCTGCCCCCACATGTTGTCTTAGAAAACCACTAATTCACATTAACTGTGTTGTATTGCATTTTTATTTGTTGTGTTAAACATTTCTCAGTTAGATTTTAATTGGGTTCCTGAGCATTGGGAACTGCGTGATGTGTTTGACCCCTCTGTTCTGCAGCACCCATTGCAGAAATGTGCCTGTATTAGGGTCCCAGAGTGTGTTTGTTAAATGAATGTAAAAAAGTGACACGATTCCTATCTTCAAGTTCATTGTCTACTTAGAGGCACCAGACAGTGAGAAGTGGATGACAATACAAGAGTAAAATAAGACTTAAGAAAAACCCAGAAGCTGTCCCAGACCAGTGTACGTGTGTCAGATGACTGGTGTAGCCAGTAAGTTCATAAGAAAGAGCACTGACTGGAGGTGAGATTGGTAAGGGAGGGAAAAGGGGGCTTATGAAGAATTTCGGCATTTAAAAGTTAGAAGGGGCCTTGGCAGCCACCTATCTCAGCTTTAAGACCTCCAGGGAGATGGGTCGGCTAGGTGGCACAGTGAATAGAGCACCGGCCCTGGAGTCGGGAGGACCTGAGTTCAAATCCGGCCTCGGACACTTAACACAAAAACTAGCTGTGTGATATTGGGCAAGTCACTTAACCCCAACTGCCCTGCCTTCCCCCCCTCCAAAAAGCAAAAAATAAAAAAGGCCTCCAGGGAGAGAGAAGGAACTACCCATTTGAGTTAGCCCATTCACAGCTCTCATTGTCAGGAAATCTTTCCTGACCTGAAGCCCAAATTGCTCCTGGTTCTACCCTCTAGGGTCAAACAGAACACAACTAATGTCTCCTTCATGGCAGCCCTTCAAGTACTTGAGTAATGCTCTCCTGTTCCTCTAAGTCTTTTCTTATCCAATGGTCACAGGCCCAGTTCCTTAAACCAGTCTTCATGTGACATGGGCTCAAGGCCCTTCACCAGCCTAGTGCCCCTTCTCTGGACATTCCTTAACCTAAAGAAGAACATGACTCCAGATGAAGGCCGACCATGGCAGAGAATGCTATGACTATCATCTTTCCTTTCTGGGAAGTGATATCTTTCAAAGCATCTCAAGATAACTTTATTGGCTGAGGAAATATCACACTATTGTCACTGAGCTTGGAGCCCACTAAACCCTCAGATTTTTTTTTTTAGGCCACATTCTAATCATGACTCCCTCGTTAGAAATGGTGAAGTAGATTCTTTTTTGTCTTCCAAGTACAAGACTGCCTTTCTCCTTACTGAATTTTATCTTTTAAGATTCTGTCCAGAGCTACTGAATTTTATCTTTTAAGATTCTGTCCAGAGCTCTAACCCATCAAGATCTCTTTGGATTCTGGTTCAGCCATCCAGTGTGTGATTACTCCCAACTTGGTGTTACCTATAAAGCTAACAAACGTACCATCTATACCTTTTTCCATGTTGTTGATAAAAATGTTTAGAGCAAAGGGCCAAGCACAGATGTCTGGGGTAATCCATTGGAGACCTGCCATGTTAACACTAAACCATTAACAGCGGTGTTAGCGACTCCGTGAGTCTGACTGTCTAACCATTGCTGAATTCATTTAATTGTGTTACTGTCTAATCCACAATGCTATCGTGAATTAAATTATCAAAAGCTTTGTTAGAATCTACATTCAGCTAGATGCATAGCATTCCTCTCTTAGTAATCCTGTCAAAGAAGGAAATTAGGATAGCTTGGCATGCATGACCTGTTCTTGATGAAGCCATGCTCAAATTGAACTAGCTCTTTAATGGTCAAGGGAATGAGATGGAAGAATATTTTTAGCAGTGAGAAATAATAATTGATTAAAAAAAATTTTTGTTTTGCTTTTTGGAAGGCAATTGGAGTTAAGTGACTTGCCCAAGGTTACACGGCTAGTTTTTGTGTTAAGTGTCTGAGACCGGATTTGAACTCAGGACCTCCTGACTCCAGGGCCAGCTCTCTATTCACTGAGCCACCTAGCCACCCCTATGAGAAATAACATAAGTGAATACCGTATATTCAGGCAGAAATCAGCACAGTGTGTTTAGAGATGATGATTTGATCACCATAAATGCTAGGAGTAGTTTAAACTAAACTGCATTAAAATAACAGGTCCTGGTCAATATGGCAGTGCTGAAAAGCCAAGTGGTCCATACCCTGTCTGATCAAAAGTGCCCTTTGTGACATACCATAGAAGTGGTTATCCAGCATTTAGGGAGGCCCTGAGGAAGGGGGAACCGAGTCTCTCCCAAGGCAAGCCACTCGACTTTAGGAAAGCTATGATTGTCAGGAAGCCTAATCCTTTCTTTTTGCAACTTCACCCAGTGTTCCTAATTCTGCCTTCTGGAGTTAACCAGCACTTGTCTGCTCCCCTTTCCACGAAAACCCTTCAAAGACTTAAAAGCAGCTGTCATGTCATCCCTGAGACTTTTATCTTCTCCAGGCTAAAAAATCCCTGGACTCTTTTGCCAGTCGCCATGCAGCATGAATTTGAGGCCTGTCACTATCCTGGTTACCCTCCTCTTGATTCTCCAAAGATATGGCCTGATCAGGGCAGAGGACAGAGAGACTCTGGCTTCTCTCTCCTGATCGTTATGGCTTAATATGCAGCGATGATGTCCTATTAGTTTTCTTGGCTGCTATGTTATACCTTTGACTCATTGAGCTCACAGTCCATTAAAAAACAACCACCATATCTTTTTCAGATGATTTGTTTTCTAGCCATTCTTCCCAAATCTTGTTGATTTATGAAGTTGGGTTTTTTTTGGGTTTTTTGTTTGTTTTTGCTTTTTGGAGGGGGGAAGGCAGGGCAATTGGGGTTAAGTGACTTGCCCAAGATCACACTCCTTACTTCCGGTGCTATAGTCACTGCGCCACCTAGCCGCCCCTCCAGTAATAAATTTAATAAATTTTTTATTTAAATAAATTTAATTTCCTACTAGGAAATTAAGTCAAATTCACTGACCCATCATTTGTAGACTCCACTCTTGAAATCTGGAACATTACCCTGTAGTTCTGCAGCATCTTCCATTGTCTATGGATGTTCAAAGACCCCAAACTGACTTTATAATCACATCTACCTAGTTGCTGGAGAAACTTTTTTGAAAACTTAGGAAAGGTGATTTTAAAAACCTGTGCTTTTAGAAGAGGCAAATAGCCAACAACTTAAAAGTATGATTTTTGAAGGTTTAAGCCATGTTTTGAAGAATGGCTGGGATTGGGCTATGCATGTTATGAAAGAGCCTGGTCAGGGGGAACAGTATGAGCAAAAATTCCCAATTAAGTTCTGTACAAAGCGTCAACATTTCCACCATCTAGATGAAGTTTTGTTATGGGCTATTCCTATCTATGTAACTTCCTCAGATTATTTTCATGTTTGCTTTGTAAAAATCACCAAATGTTTTTGTTAAGGCAAAATAGTTTGCTCTTTTGTTTGCTGTTTTTTATTTTCAAAGTAGCTGTGGTTAGTTCAATTAATGGTTACTGACTATTTAGCAAAATACACTCAGATTCTTAGACATGAATACATCCCTTTTTTTTTGGAGGGGGGAAGGCAGGGCAATTGGGGTTAAGTGACTTGCCCAAGGTCACATGGCTAGTTTTGTGTTACGTGTCTGATGCCAGATTTGAACTCGGGTCCTAATTCCAGGGTTGGTGCTCTATTCACTGCACACCTAGCCTCCCCATGAATGCATACATTAAAAAAAAAAATGTCATCAGGAAAACACCAAATATTTTTCTTCAAGCAAACCTTCTTAAGTTGAACCATACTTTTAAACAGGATTTTTGGATCTAGATAGTAGGTCTAGTTTCTAGAACTCTGAGTTTCGGTCCCTATGATTTAAGTGGGAATGCTGCATGATTTTTTTTCTTTTTTGCTTTTTAGAGGGCAGTTGGGGTTAAGTAACTTGCCCAAGGTTACACGGCTAGTTATTTTGTGTGGGTGTTAATTGTCTAAGGCTGGAACTGAACTCAGGTCCTCCTGACTCCGGGGCCGGCGCTTTACTCACTGCGCCACCTAGCGGCTCCTTGCTGCATGATCTTAATAAATACTGACACTTTGGTGACTAGGGAGAGACCTCACCTTTGAATTGTGGATTCTCAGTGCTTTACTTTGAGGACATTGTGGAAGAGTAATCTAAGGTTTTGATGGATACATGTTGTGGTGATTTGTGTTTATTTTTTACAGTGGAGTTTTGATGTCCTTAATATACTCCCTTTGAAATCCATTAATGTTTATGTAATTTGCATAGGGGACAGCTTTCTCTTTATTTGGGCTTTTTCAGTATATTATACCCACTTGTATTTTTGGTCTTTCCCTCAGAGTGCACAAAGACAAATGGAACAGCTCGAATGGACTTGAAGAAAAAGATTCCTGGTTGGAGGAGGAAGAACTCTTTCACGTCCAGGGTACGTTTGGAAAGACACACACACACACACACACACACACACACCATGACATGTGTCTCGGTACATATGGCTTGTTCACGCGTGAAGGATACATGCATAGATACAAAATGCAGGCTGGCACAGGTGAACGTTGCGCCACATGCTTCTCCAAATAATTTCTAAAGTATTTTCAGAAATTACGATACCTCTGGCTTCCATCCTGTCTCTTACTCTGTGAGGTCTGTGTCATTTACTCTAAAGTTCACAGTGAAGACTGTTCAAGCAATGTTTCCTAAGCAGTTATGTTTTTTATAACTTCTAAATAAAAATGTGCTACTTCAGTTTCCCCACAGTATTCTGTTAATTGATGATTTTTGAATATGCATTTGTTTGAGTTATAGAAATGATCAGCCTGGGCAGCTAGGTGGCGCAGTGAGTAGAGCACTGGCCCTGGAGTCAGGAGGACCTGGGTTCGGATTCGGCCTCAGACACTTCACACACACACACATACACACACAAAAAAAATACCTAGCCGTGTGACCTTGGGCAAGTCACTTAATCCCAATTGCCCTACCCTTTCCCCTCCAAAAAACGAAAAACAAACACACAAAAAAGAAATGACCAGCCTGGCATTAAAAAGAGTAGGTGGGATTATCCTTCTCCGAGAGGGTTAGGGAGAAACCTTAACCATAATGGCCTTTACCATTCTAACAGACTTTGTAAAAGAAAGATTTCCTCTTTTTTACTCTAAAGATCAACAGCAGTGCCTCTTACATAATTAACATGAATATTAGAGCCTTTGTACCAGAGTCTCTCCTTTAGGTTCCAAAAATGGGACTTTCCTTCCTGCAGCCTGCAGATTTGTGTAGGGGGACTGCAGCATGTACTTCTGGAGGTATCTTTATATTCATTCATTCATTCATCCATTCATCTATTCATTCATTCATTTGGCCAGCAAACCTCTGTTACATGCCTACCATGACCTGAGTGCTGTGCTCTCTGCTGGACCCTGGGGGATGGGTGGTGGGGACTGGGAAGCACAGTACACAGATATAAGTAAATAAAAATTAATACACATAGCAAATGCAGGATTTATTTTAGGTTGTAAACACTTAATTTTTCAATTAACAAGCATTCACTTGCTCTTCCTCTGCACTTCTCCCCATTGAAAAAAAGCCAAAGCTCTTGCAATAAAGATGCAGGGCTGAGCAGAGTAAGCCCTAGTGGGCAGCTAGGTGGCAGAGTGAATGGAGCACAGACCCTGGAGTCAGGAGGACCTGAGTTCAAATCCGGCCTCAGACACTTAACACAAAAACTAGCTGTGTGACCTTGGGCAAGTCAGTTAACCCCAATGGCCCTACCCTCCCCCTCCAAAAAAAAAAAAAAAAGAATAAGCCCTAGTTGCCTCGCTTGGAGAGCAGGCGGCCAGGTCTTTCTGCATACTAACTCCCTGATCATCACCAGTGGCCGTGGCATTGGCTGGCCAGAGCTTTGAAGTCTTCCAGAGTTATTTGTCTTTAAAGTATTTTTGTTCTGTACAAATCATTCTCTTGGTTCTGTTCATATCATACTGCCTCAGTTCATATGAACCTTCTCAGGTTTCTCTGAAACCATCCCCTTGATCATTTATAATAGTCCAGCCATCCTCCATTCCATCTGTAAACCATTCCTGGTTGAGCCATTCTCCAGCTAACAGGTGAGGAGGGGATGAGATGCCTCAGGAAGGGGCTGGCACTTGCACTGAGACAGGGGTGCAGGTGAGGTGGGGAGCATTCCAGGCATAGAGGACAGGGTGTGTTAAGCAGAGTTGGTTCCCACATTTGTATGGCCAGTACACACCAAAGCATTAACATGAAGGTGAGAGTTAAGCCTGACATTTTTTGGCAAAAAAAAAAAAAATGAATGAACTCCTCTTAAAAATTGTGATGGGGCGGCTAGGTGGCGCAGTGAGTAAGAGCTCCGGCCCCAGAGGTGGGAGGACCCGGGATCGGTTCCAGCCTCAGATACTTAACACCCACATAAAATAACTGGCTGTGTAACCTTGGGCAAGTTACTTAACCCCAATTGCTTTAAAAAAAAAAAAAAAGAATTGTGATATAACATGATCACACATGTATAACCTGTATCAAATTGCTTGCCTTCTCAATGGGGAGGAAGGAAAGGAGGGAGAGAATTTGGAACTCAAAAGTTTTGAAAACTAATGCTAAAAGTTGTTTTTATATTTAACTGGGGAAAAATAAAATATTAAATAAAAGCTTCAAATTAAAAAAAAATTGTGACAGAAACTATCTGACTATCCATTTTCTTAAAATATTTACAAACCTTGATTTGAGCTGGGGACCCCTTTTTGTTCCTTTAGGGCTATTTATTCTCTTTTGGCTTTGGTTGATGGTGGTTTTTTACAGTGAAAACTAGGGCTTACATGACTTTCCTTTTTGTTTTGCAGCAGGATCAGACGGAAACAACAGTTCATTCACTGGATCAAAAAAGCAGGTAATTTAGCCTCTAGATTCTTCCTTTTAAAATAGAACTGGAAGAGCTTGCCCAGGGGCTCTTCTCTGGTGAGGGTGAAAAGAGGATAAAGGGCAAGTGTCAGCAAATTTTAGTGCTTGCTGATTGAAACTTCTTTCTGAGAAGACTGAATGACCTGACTTGGGAGGAGTCTAAACCAACGGGCAGGTGTCCTTCAGAAGGAGAATCAAGGCTAAGAACTGGGGTTTTTCCTTGGGTTTTCTGAGCCTGGTGTTTTGCATACTGCCTGGCAAAGAGTAGGCACTTCATTAATGTTTATTGACTAAGTCTTGAGCCAGGAGGGACTGCATACATTTCACTGGCCACAGAAAGCTCAGCATGAGGTGTTTTGTTTGTTTTGTTTTGACTTTTCAAATTATAGGAAGTAGAGCTACTTAAATTTGGGGGAGGTTTGTGGCAGCATATTAGCTTATACTGACAGGTTGTTTCTTTTTCTTTTTTTTTCTTTTTGGTGGGCAATTGGGGTTAAGCGACTTGCCCAAGGTAACATGGCTAATAAGTGTTAAGTGTCTGAGGTCAGATTTGAACTCAGGTCCTCCTGATTCCAGAGCCAGTGCTCTATTCACTGCACCACGTAGCCACCCCAGACAGCTTGTTTCTTAAGTGGAGAAAGAATGTTTAGAAAGTGGATGTCATTGGGAAGTGACTTTTAAATAAATAATTGAAAATGATTATGCCAATCATAATTTTACTATGCCTTTAAAGTGCCATGGTACTAAAAGCTTTTAAAATGATTATTTCCTTTGACCTTAGTAGTTTCAGCTTCTTCCCTCTATTCCTGGGATACTTTTTCTCTGTATTCTTTGGTGCTATGGGCATCTTGTTCTTGGGATTTCTCAGAGGATGGGTTATGATAAGTTTTTTTGGTTTTCTCTTGTAGAAATGGACTGTGCAAGAGAGTGAGTGGGTCAAGGCTGGAGTGAAAAAATATGGGGAAGGAAACTGGGCTGCTATTTCCAAAAACTTCCCCTTTGTTAACCGAACAGCTGTGATGATCAAGGACCGTTGGCGAACCATGAAAAAACTAGGAATGAACTGAAAGCTTCTTTCATTTTCTCAAAATTAATGGGGGCACGTCTTCAAATTATAGCCCTCTATTCCATGCTTTCTTTCAGAAGTTGGGCTGGGGTGATGAGAGTGCTGGGCAGCCTGCTTCTTTGATTGGAGAGGTCCTTATCCCGGTTTTGTGCCGTCAGCATATGGAGTTAAGAAGGAGGAGAGCCCTAGCCCAACCTTCTTGGCAGGAATGACTGAAACACAGTTTGGGGAGGACCAGGAGGCAGTCGGCTTCCATGTTCTCTTGTGGCTTAAATCAGAACTGAACCCCCCCACTGGTCAGTAGAAACAGCCCCCAGGCAGACTTTTAGCTGAAGCCGAGGTGAGGAATATCCTCCACCATGAGCCCAGGTGGAGAGCTGTGTCTGTGTCATGGAAGAAGGTTTTCATCAGTGATCATCCACACCGGTCCCCTAATGCTTTTCTTTTCTGGGCCAGAAAGGCAGCTTTGAGCCCTTGATTCCTTTGTGGTTTTTTTTTTCCTTTTGTAAAATTGTGTGTTGTAGGTGAGCTTAGTCTTTCCCCTTCTACCCTGGACTCTGGAAGCTTTAAAGAAGCCTAAATATAGCCCTTAGTTCTGTTCTGAGTTTGTGAGATGTTTGCAGCTGCTTGAGCCCCTTTGTGCTTTTAAAGGCTGGTGTGTCCTCACACAGGAGCCCCTCGCTCCTTCCAGCTCCTTCTGTACTGTTTTGTGCTTGCTCTCTGTCTCAGACACCTTGGAGGGAAGGCCTGAAGGTCTCTTTTTAGCCACAACTTTCAGTAAAATGTTTTCTGTAATTTTTTTTTAAAGATGAATACTAATTATTGTCCATTACTTGTAGCATTCTTCATTAAAATACTGTTTCCCTCGCAATTCTATGTAGATGTTCAATATTAGCATTTGATGTGGTTCAGAAATGAGGGGCTGGTATGAAATGATGAAGCTTCAGAATATGCTCTCTGCAGTTCTTGCCTCTTAGGGACCCGGGAACATACCTTTTCTCACCTCCAAGTTTATGCAGGAAAGGAATTAACTTAATTTTACTGGAGTCAAGAGCCTTCTACAGTCTAGGGTCTTACCAAGAAGTTTAAAAGTGGGAGGGAACTCTCCCTAACTTGCCTTCACTATGAGTAGATTTATTTCTCAGAATGCATTATCTGAGCCCTGTCTGATTATCTTGCTTAGATTTAGCTAAATCTCTTGTGAATTTTTTCATCAGCTAACTCAGATATATTAAATGGAAGGGACAAGCAGCCCTCATTCTCCCACTTCCCATGGGGATGTATCTATAATGCTTAGGCAGGGTAGGCCTTTTGGCCAAAATGTTTTCCATTTAATAACAAGACTTAAAAACATTTTTATTTATTAAGTGCTTACTATGGCAGCAAGCATTTATTAAGCACCTACTGTGTACCAGGCTCTGTCCTAACTAGCAAGAATACAAAGGAAGTCAAGAAAGAGTCCGTGCTCTGAAGGAGCTTACAATCAGGCAAGAAAGACAATGTAGAAAGTGGCACTTTAGCTAAGACCAGAAGGAAGCCAAGTGGTAGAGATGAGGGAGACACCCATGTGAAAATTCACGTGTGCAAGGACTAGCAAGGAAGCCAGGCGTCACTGGATCACAGAGTGCATAGAAGAGTAAGCATGTAAGAAGGGTGGGAAGGTGGGCGAGGACTGGGTTATGAAGGGCTTAAGACAGTTTTTAAAGAGTCCTTGCCTTCTGGGACCTTAGAGCCTACTAGGGAGATGTTACATGTGTTATGCAAATAGGTACGTGTAAAGTCATTTCAGGACAGGGCACTATGCGGGGTAATTGGGAGAGGCAGAGTCTCAGAGGGAGCCAGAGATTCTAAAAGGTAACGGTAAGAATGGTGTTCATTCTAGGCAAGGCTTGCAGTTTGCATAAAGACTGTGGCAAGGAGAAGGCCCACTTGCTCAAAGCTCATATTTCTAGAGTTAGCTGTTCTTTTGGATGTCAGAGGTACTTTTACTTTTTAAAAAAATTTTTTCGTTTTCAGCATTCACTTCCATATGCTTTTGAGTTTCCAATTTTCTCCCCCTCCTTTTTTCCCCTCCCCAAGATGACATGGAATCTGATATAGACTCTGCATATATATTCATATTTAAATATTTTTACATTAGTCATGTGGTAAAGAAGTATCAGAAGCAATGGGAGGAACCACGAGAAAGAAGAAACAAAAGAAAAAAAGAAAGCAAATAGTCTGCTTCCCTCTGCATTCAGACTCCCCAGTTCTTCCTCTGGATGTGGATAGCATTTTCCACCATGATCCCTTGGAGTTGTCCTACATCCCTGCATTTTCCAGAAGAGCCAAGTATGTGAAAGTTAGTCATTGCCCCCTGTGGCTGTTGTGTTCAGTGTTCTGGATCTACTTACTTCACTCAGTATCAATTTGTATAAACCTTAACAAGTTTTTCTGAAATCCACCTGCTTATCATTTCTACAACAGTAGGATATTACAATAATATAATAGTGTTCCAATATACCACAAGGCATCCCCTCAATTTCCAGTTCTTGGCCACCACAAGAAGAGTTACTATAAATATTTTTGTACAAGTGGGTCCTTTTCCCATTTTTATGAACTCTTTGGGGTATAGGCCTAGAAGTGGTATTGCTGGGTCAAAAGGTATGCAACAGTTTTATGGCCCTTTAGGCATAGTTCCAAATTGTTCTTCAGAATGGTTGGATCAGTTCACAACTCCACCAACAGTGTATTAGTGTCCCAATTTGCCCACATCCTCTACAACATTTTTCATTTTCCTGTTTTCTCATGTTAGCCAATCTGACAGGTATGATGTATCTCAGAGTTGTTTTGGTTTGCATTTCTCTAATCGATAGTGATAGAGCATTTTTTCACATGACTATAGGTAGCTTTAATTTCTTCATCTGAAAAGTGCTTGTTCACATACTTTGACCATTTATCAATTGGGGAATGACTTGTATTATTACAAATTTTACTCAGTTATATATTTTTAAAATGAGGCCTTTATCAGAGATACCGGCTGTAAAAATTTGTTTCCCAGTTTTCTATTTCCCGTCTAATCTTGTCAGCATTGACTTTGTGCAAAAACTTTTCAATTTAATGTAAGGTACTTTTGCTGTGACAATGAAATGCTGGAGTTTACATGAGGGCTGGAGAAGGCTGACTAGTATTAGTGGATGAAGCTGAGAAATTAGCAGATCAAGGTTGTAAACTGTTTTAGTCATCAGGATGTGCAGGTATGGGCATTTAGCTTTTGGATTGACACATGGAAACCTTTGGTAAACAATATAGACTTGGTATCTCATAACTGTCCACCTTAGCCAATAATATTAATACATCATGGATTATCATGTATATCAAGCAACTTGTCTTTAAAGTTGGTCCAGTTGGTATCACCTGTGGAGGTCTCTCATCTTCTCTCTGGCAGTGTGGCAGGAACATATCACAACAACTTTCCGCTCTGCCCCTGGGGAGTAACAAGGGCAGATTGCATTTTCACAATCCAAGATCTAGACAGGGCCTCATCATCTTCAGGTGTCTAAACCCCCCCCCCTTTTTTTTTTAAAGCAATTGCAGTTAAGTAACTTACCCAAGGTTACACCACCAATTATTTTGTGTGGGTGTTAAGTATCTGAGGCTGGAAGCGATCCCGGGTCCTCCCGACTCCAGGCCAACGCTCTTACTGCGCCACCTGGCCGCCCCTAACCCCTTTCTTTTAACAGTGGAGGAAACTGGAACCCAGGAAAGTTAAAGGAGCAGGTGGAATAAGAGCTGAGACTAGAATCATTTTTAAGCTGACTGTGTTAAATAGTAATGAACATTTTTATTTACTTAGGGATTGTACTCTAAATTTACTCAGTCACCCAAGTAGCTGAAATAAAAAAATTACAGCATGCTAACGATGGATGGCAGTATGCTGTTTTAAGCCAGTATCCAGTACTTAAACCCATTTGTTTTTTTGTAAAACTAGAAAGTATCCAGTACTTAAACCCATTTGTTTTTTTGTAAAACTAGAAAGTTTTGTAAACTAGTCTAAGTGTCCCATACTTAAGAGGCAGTATGCTAACCCAAGGTCCCTCAGTGTGTGGGGAACTACAGTTGGCAGAGAAAGGATGAGTGGAGTTAATTATTACCTCAACAGTAGTCAAAACTGATTGTCCCTGCTCTACTCCAAGCAAAACTTCTGGATTCTGGAGGAAGCAGCATGTCTCCTTCGCTCTTTGTGGTTGTAGTAGCATTCCTGAATCTGGGGCTGTCGGCCAGAGGACAAAAGACAGAGCCCTTAAGTGGCCTCGGTGACCAAACACTTTTCCGTGGAGCAGATCGCTATGATTTTGCCATCATGGTCTCCCCAGGAAGAACAGAATGCTTCTGGCAGTTTGCCCACCAAAGTGGATACTTTTACTTCAATTATGAGGTGGGTCCCCAAGGAATTTCCTTGTCAAGTAGGGGCTTTGACTATTTCTTCTTCTAGAGGGAGGCTATATTCCATTCACCCCATATTACTTACTGGCCTGACAGCTCATTCTGGTTGCAGTCCCCAGCAAAAGGATTTTTCATCACACCTATGAGGGTTGAACATATGGTATAAGGGAGAAGGCATAGGTCTTTCTTCCTCCGTAGAAAGGAATCCAGATTGCCCTCACTCTTTTCCTTTACCTTAAGAGATTTTAAAATGTATTCAGATATCACCAGTAGAACGATTCAACCAAATTGTTTTGTTCATGCTATGTGTCATACAAATCCCAATTTCATGTTATTTGAAATCATATTTGGGACTTGGTTTCTGAATGGTGCTGGCATACAAAGGGTTGGAAAGAATTTGGTAGGAGATGGTGCACTCAAAGGAGCTTTTACTGAAGGAATAATAAAAACAGCTGAGATTTATATAGTGCTTAAAGTTTCAAAAGCACTTGTATGTATGTTATCTGATTTGGCGCACTAGCCTGAATCCCCATTTAACCCATGAGAAAAGTGGCGCTCAG
The DNA here is from genome assembly GCF_028583685.1 of Petaurus breviceps papuanus. Taxonomy (NCBI): domain Eukaryota; kingdom Metazoa; phylum Chordata; class Mammalia; order Diprotodontia; family Petauridae; genus Petaurus; species Petaurus breviceps. Next base: position 3,062,770 of record NW_027185771.1, read on the forward strand.
AGGTAATGGCTAGGTAATGCCTTACCTAGCAAGTGGATGAGTCTGAAAGCATCGAAAGGACCAGACCATTTGAACTTTGAGTAGCCTTATAAGGCCACATATACAAGGGACTGAGTAAATTTGCAGTTGTCTAATCCAAGGATCAGCAAACCACTGCCCAGCCACCTGTTGGCATGGCTGATAAGCAAGCTGAGAATAGATTTTGCATTTTTCAATACACTTGGCTCTAGTCTGCCAACCTGTGCTTCGAAGCCAGGGTAGTTGCTGTTCTACGTCCTTTGTTAAATGTCCCACATTCTCATAACAGGCTTTGAAAACCTGTTCCTTCCCAACTCCTGTTTGCACAGCAGGCTATGTAAATCCCATTCCCTGCTCACATACCTTGAGATTCAGCCTCTGGTGCATTTCTCAAAGTGACTTCTTATCTATGAAATGCCACAAAGGCATGTTACTCTGCCTGGGAGTTCACCTTGTACCTCGAATGAAGATGAGCTGCCCCCAGTGTACTTTCTATAAGCACGGGCTGTTAAGCAGCAAAGGTAAGCTAATAGTGGCTGGCTTGAATTTGAACTTAATGAGATCATTTAATTCTAGGACATTCCAGCAAGGACCAAATAAAAAATGGTGCATACTGCCAGATACATAGTTTTGGTTCTAAGGGAGAGCCTGCTTAATTACAGGCCATACTCTACCCTGTTTTATTCAAGGCATGTGTCATAGGAGGGTAACTCAATTCCATATCCTCCAAAGACAGCAGAGGACCATGTAGTTCAAATTCTCCCTTAGATTTTTATAAGCTGTGTGGTGAGAGGAAAGTCATTTAACTTAAGTTTTCTCATCTGTAAAATAGGTCCAACAATTCCCATATTCCTGTATTAATGCAGAAAGGTTCAGAATGCAAAGATCCAGTACAAGGAAATAAGGTCACAGAACAGTAAAGCAAGCCAGCTCTGGTGAGGGGATATGCACTACGAAGTGTGGTTAAGGAGGATGGTGAAAACAGGCCAGGTCCACGGCAGCCTCAGGTGTCACTGGGTACACCCTGCTGGGGACCTGGAGGAAATGGGGCAACATCGCCCCCCAAACCAATAAATTCTGGTTGGTTTTTATAGGGTTCCTGTGTGGCAAAGTTCTTTTCTACAGGACCAGGCATTGGGGGAAGGGAGCAAGGATCTGGGTACTGGTGCCGATTCATGCTGATGGGAAGGACAATTCATAAAGGATTGGCGGCTAGTTGATATTCAGCCTCCCTTACCTCTGGTGAGAAAGAGGCTTGGGGCCAACATTGCTAATCAGGATTTTACTCCTATCTGACAAGGTGATTGAGGGATTTGTGAGCTTCTCTAAGTGGGAAGGGAGGCTACTACTGGAGTCATCGTAACTCTCATGGAGGAGGTGGGTCCTGAAGAAAGCTCTCTGCAAACCAATGTAAATACATAAGTGCTGCATAAATGTGTGTTACTGTCATGAATTCTGCTGAAAGAGTGAATTACCCTCAGACACCTAAATGACCCAGTTCCTCAGTCCTCAAACTCTTATGACACACTCCTCCACTTCATCTCAGCTACACCGGGATGGTCAGGACCTTGACCTATACAAGAGCCTAACTTCAAAGATGAAAAACTCTGACATTCTTTCTGTCAGATCATAATCTCTTAAAATTTCCTTTCTCCCTTTGCCTTTTCCCTCTTAAACTATATATCCTAATAAAACGTCCAAGCTGTCCATCTCTCAGTACCCTCTGTGGACATCATAAATGCCCTAACCTCATTCTCCCTTCTCAATCTTGACCCTATAATTAAAAGACAGTCATTCCTTTTGCTCAATCCCAATAAAGGCTGTTCTAAACCTCTCTTTAAGCTTCCTGTACCTTTTCTTCTCTCTGCATTACCTCTTAGTTGTGAAAAGAAGAGGTAATCTAGGCATGAGATGACATGTACCTTAGATCTGGGGAAAGCAAGTATCAAAGGGTTCAAGGAAAGATAAATAGAATCTCATGTACTAAGATATACTACAAGAGAAAAGTTAACCCAGGAGGAAAGGAAGATGTTCACAAATTAAATTCAGAAGACACAAAGGGAAAATTCCAGTGAGGAAGAAAAATGGCTTTTCTCAGAAGAAAATATGATTTTTAAAAGGAAATGTACAGAAGATGGAATCAAAGTCAACCAGGTGAATATAAAATCATGGCACAGTCTTTTTTTGTTTTGTTTTTTGGAGTGGGAGAAGGCAGGGCAATTAGTGTTAAGTGACTTGCCCAAGGTCACAGGGCTAGTAAGTGTTAACTGTCTGAGGTCGGATTTGAACTCAGGTCCTCCTGACTCCAGGGCCAGCGCTCTATTCATTGTGCCACTTAGCTGCCCCATTTGGCACAGTCTTTTAAAGTAGTGTCAAATAAGCATATATTAAATGAGGCCAGCTCTAAAGTGATACACTACAACATGGAAGTGTGTAAATAACATAGGCCAGGTGAGACTGTCTGTTTACTGATACCATGAGCAAGGTTTTTATAGATTAACAAGACAAGGAAGGTAAGTATAGGTCACTAAGCTTTCCATAACCGCTTTGTTCAGTTTCAAGATGCCAGACAGTGATGTCAAGTAGGCCTTGACGGTAATCATGTCCTTGATGATTCGATACACATGAATAGTATCTAAAATGTGTTAATAATCTTAAAAGGCAGCTAACACCTTCTAGCCAGAATCCCAGAACAGGGCAGAGCCGCCCTGGACCTCAAGATACCAGGCGAGTTCTGATTTACAGCCGCATCACTGGGAAATCCAGGAGCAGACTATTCAAAGTACAACCTGATTCCTGGATCAGATGTTTAGGCTCCGCTCCCTTCAATGAAATGCCTACTACGTTCCAGGCCTAGTGCTAGGTACACGTGTCTAATTAGTGGTCCAGACACCTCCACATGCTCCTTTGCAAAGGCCTGGGGATTAGTGGTGGAAGAGAGAGAATGTGTCCCAGGGAGTATCAACACTATAACCTAAGATTTTTTCCCCATTCATTGATCAGTTTTACTAATTTTTTAAATATTTTTCTTGTGTTTTTGAAAAAAAATTCTTTATAAGAGATGATTCACTGAAAGGGGGAGGGAAAGGCATACAGAGGGAAATGGAGGCAATGTGAAAATAAAGGTAATGATAAAAATCTATTAGGAAAATAATGTTGGAATGCTGAAGCTCAGAATGAGCTGAGGCTGGCCAGGGAAGCTAAAGAAGACAAATTTCATTTATTTATTTATTTATTTGAGCTCTGTTGGGAGAAAAAGGAGGGATAGGACTTTTGCTTGGGGTAGATGATGATAACTCACAACATAATGCACTCAACTCTTGTCTGTGTTTTCTCTGCAAAGGAGAACTGCTTTTATACTGGAAACGACAGAATAAAAATCACTAACAGTTGATACCTAAGAAAATTCAAATGGCCCAAATGAACCATTTTGGCTTCTGAAAAAAGTGGCAGCCATGATGGCCAAGCCACTGTCAGTATTATCTGAAAAATTATGGAAAACAGGAGAGGAAGCACCATAATGGAGAAGGGCAAATGTTTCAATTTCCAAAGAAGGAAGAGAATAGAATCTCTTAAACTATAGACCAATGAGTTTAATTTTTGATTCCTGGGAAAACTCTAAAAGCATCACTAAAGGGAGGATTGGTTAATACCTAGAAAAGGAATTGGTGATTACAAAGAACCAGTCTAGCTTTATTAAGAGGTCATGCCAAACTAACTTCATATCAATTAAAAGAATTTTTTTAAATTTGTCATTTATTTTTAATATCTTTTTGTAGTTGAATTCCTAATTCTCTCCCTTTCTCCAGGCCCTCCCCCACCCACTGAGGAGGCAAGCAATACTTCATTTCAATTTTTGATAGTTACTGAAGTAGTAGATTAAGGAAAAGTAGATATGATTTACTAGATTTTTAGCAAAGCTTTTTGACAAATTATCTCATACTATTCTATTTTAAAATGAAAAAGTTTTCAACATTCACTTCCAATATTTTGAGTTCCAGATTTTCTCTCCATCTCTCCCCTTCCCCCATCCTAAGATGGCATGAAATTGATTTAGGCTTTACATATACGTTCATATTAAAACTATTTTCACATTAGTCATGTTGTCAAGAAGAATTAGAACCAATGGGAGGAAGCACAAGAAAGAAGAACCAAACAAAAAAGAAAAAAAAGAGCATGTGCAAAACCTATGCTTCAATCTCCATTCAGACCCCATAGTTCTTTTTCTGGATGTGGACAGCATTTTCCATCATGAGTCCTTTGGAGTTGGCTTGTATCATTGCCTTGCTAAGAAGAGATAAGTCTATCAAAGTTAGTCATTGCACATTGTGGCTATTACTGTGTACAATGTTCTGGCTCTGTTTACTTCACTCAGCATCAGCTCAAGTCTTTCTGGGTTTTTCTGAAGTCTGTCTACTCAATAATAGCACAATTATAGCACAATTCCATTACATTCATATACCACAGCTTGTTTGTTCATTTCCCAATTGATGGGCATCCCCTCATTTTCCAATTCTTGGCCACCACAAAAAGAGCTGCTATAAATATTTTTGTACATGTGATCCTTTTTCCATTTGCATGATCTCTTTGGGATACAGACCTAGAAATGGCATTGCTGGGCCAAAGGGTATGCACATTTTTATAATTCCAAATTGCTCTCCAGAATGGTTGGATCAGTTCACAACTTCACCAACAATGTATTAGTGTCCCAATTCACCCACATCCTCTCTAACATTAATCATTTTCCTGTTTTGTCATGTTAGCCAGTCTGATACGTATGATGTATCTCAGAATTGTTTTGATTTGCATTTCTCTACTCAATAGAGATATAGAGCATTTTTTCATATGACTATAGATAGCTTTAATTTTTTCATCTGAAAACTGCCTGTTTGTATCCTTTGATCATTTATCAATTGGGGAATAACTTGTAAAGTTATAAACATAACTTAAAGTTATAAACTTATAAATTTGACTAAATTATATATTTTAGAAATGAAGCCTTTATCAGAGACAGTAGTTGTAAAAATTCTTTCTCAGTTTTCTAATTCTCTCCTAATCTTGGTTGCATTGCTTTGTGCAAAAACTGTTCAATTTAAACAAAATCAGCCATTTTGTATTTCATAATGTTCTCTATCTCTTGTTTGATCATAACTTCTTCCGTTTTCCATAGATCTGACAGGTAAACTATTCCTTGCCTTTATATCTAAATCATGTGCCCATTTTGACTTTATTTTGGTATATGGTGTAAGATGTTGGTCTATGCTTGGTTTCTGCTATACTGTTTTCCAGTCTTCCCAGCAGTATCTCATACTATTCTTAGGGAGAAGATGCAGCAATGTGGACTAGGTGGATGGATATTGAATTGGTCAAAAAGGAGCTTCAAAGAATAGTCGTTAAAGATCAGATCAAAACAATAAACATTTATTAAATACCTATTATGTGCCAGACACTGTGCTAATAACTAAAGATAATAAAGAGGTTAAAGATAGTCCTTGCTCTCAAGAAAGCAATGTTGAGATGGCAGGAGGTATCCTGTGGAGTCCTCCAGGGGTCTGTGCTTGGTCCTATGTTGTTTGACATTTTTATCAGTGTCTTGGATAAAGGCATTGATAAAGGTTCATCAGATTTACCAATGACATAGATAGGAGGGATAGCACAGGCACTAAATGACAATTGGGATCCAAAAGGATCTTGACAGGCTGGAGCACTGGGTGCTTTTTGAGGGCAAGGACCGTGCTTTTGTTTTTCTATCTCCAGGTTTCGCTCAGTGTCTGGTACATAACATAAACACTTAATAAAGGCTTGTTGACCTGAAAATGACCTGGAAAAGGAATCGAACAGCCTGGTTCTGTTTAGCACCAGAGGGCAGAACCAGGAGCAAGAGGTGGAAATTGGAGAAAGGCAATAAGAGAAAGCTTCATAACAGCAGAAACTGCCCAGAAGGGGAATGGCTTGCCTTGAGAGGTAGTGAGTTCCCCTTCTTAGAGGTCTTTGAGTAGAGGTGGGGCTACTGCTTATCAGGTATGGGGATGCCTTTGTATGGGTTGGGTTGTCCTATGTGGTCACTGAGGTCCTTTCCAACCCCCAAATTCTGTGAGGTATGCATCATTTCTCACCTGGATTACCACAATAGCCTTCTAATAGTCCCCTCAACTCAGGTCTCTCCCTTGTCCATTCACCTTTCACACATCTGCCAAAGTGATCTTTCTCAAGTGCAGGCCTAACCATGTTACTATGCAGCTCAACAATGAATGAATGAATGAAAAGTGTATTTTTTTTTTTGCCTTTTTTTTAGAGGGCAGTTGGGGTTAAGTAACTTGCCCAAGGTTACATGGCTAGTTATTTTGTGTGGGCGTTAAGTGTCAGAGGCCAAAACCGAACTCGGGTCCTCCTGACTCCGGGCCAGCACTTTACTCACTGTGCCACCTAGCTGCCCTGAAAGTGCATTTTTTAAAGGCTTTACTATTCGGTTTTATTATTATGCTAAGAGCTTGAGGTACAAACACTAAGGCAGTCACTTTCCTTAGGGAGCCTCTGTTACTATAGGGGAATAAAGACACATAGGGAATTGTGACTAGGGAAGGGGCTCTTTGGTCCAAAAGTTATAGGGATAGTGAGTGGGGCCATTGAGGAAGAGATTGACAGCCCCAAATGGGAACAATTGTAGAGATGATCTGGGCATGGTTCATGATTCCAGAACTGAAGAGGATGGGGAAATGTAAGCTCTTCTGTTATAAAGTCCATCATAATCTGGTCCAATCTGCATTTACAACTACCCTTTCAATGTGCTCCTTCCTTGAAAGAAGCCTACAGTTACTCTGTACCTCCCAAATGACACTGCATCTCCTGCCTGTTCACCAATGGTCCCCATGATGCACGGAGTGCACTTCCTCCTTACCTCCACTTCATAGAATCCATAGCTCCTTTCAAAATTCTACTGGTGACACCTTCATGAAACCTTTCCTGGTCCATTCAGCTGCTAGTGCCCTCTGTCCAAAAAAGTTTACCTTGGTTCCCTGACTCTCTGAAAGCACACAACACACTTCCTAGTTTAACCTGTGTTATTATTATTGTATCCCTTGCTTTTTTTAAAAGTCTATGAGTTCAGGGGCAGCTAGGTGATGCAGTGAATAGAGCACCAGCCCTGGAGTCAGGAGGACCTGAGTTCAAATCTAGCCTCAGATACTTAACACTTACTAGCCATATGACCTTGGGCAAGTCACTTAACCCCAACTGCCCACCCTTCCCCCCTCCAAAAAGCCAAAAAAAAAAAAAAGTCTTATGAGTTCAAATCTGGCCCCAGACATTTAAAACTTACTAGCTGTGTGACCTTGGGCAAGTCACTTAACTCCAATTTTTCCCCTCCAAAAAGCAAAAAAAAAAGTCTAGACAACAAAACAACAAATCATGCCCTTATTTACAGCATTTTCTGATTTTTGAGCTGTAAATTCTCACACCAAAAATTTAACAATTGACTCTCATGTACCAGTATAAGCCAGCTCCAGCACACCCTCTCTTCATCAAGACACTTTCAAGAGGATTGTCAAGATCAACACTATTTTCATAATACTACTAGTACATTCAGATTTCTAATATGGTAAATATCAATAGACATAACCCACATGAACAAAAAATTTTTCTTCTTTTTATGGTGGGGGTTCTCAATAATTTTTAAGAGTATAAAGGAGGGGGCGGCCAGGTAGCACAGCGAGTAAGAGCACCGGCTCCAGTGTTGAGAAGACCTGGAGATCGAATCCCAGGCTCAGACACTCAGCACCACACCCAGAAATAACTGGCCGTGTAACCTTGAGCAAGTTACAAGAGTATAAAGGAGTCCTGAGAACTGCTTATATTAACTATTGCCTGGAAAATGTCCAAAGATCATCACTATGATGACACATTCTTTCTTCAAAATCCCTAGCTCCGGCCAATTGACCTGAGGTCATGGAATGTGCCCCTTAATTGAAGATATTACCGAATCCTAATATCAGAGGAGGAGACAAGATGGTGGAGCAGTAGGAAAAAACACAGTTAAGATGTCCTCTACAACTCCATCAGACAGATCTGAAAAACACACCACAGCAAGTCCATTGGGAAATCCAAGGGGAAAAAATCACGAGTCACTTTGTTTGAACCAGGGTCAGTATAGGGAGATAGAGGTCTGTGGAAGTTTACTGGAAGAATAATAATAATTTTTAAAAATCCATCATTAAAAGCTTTAAAGTGATAGAAATGCTCAAGATAAAAACCCAGAAGAGAATGACTTCAAAACATCTACAAGAAAAGCCTCAAAAACACAGTCTGGGCACAAGGGCAAACAGAATTCCTGGAAAAAATGAAATGCATTTTTATTATGCATATGCACAGGTTCAGGATTCAAAAAATAATGTTGAACAAAGATTAGGATTCTAAAGTGGCTTTTATGGACAAAATTAACGTCAGAGTGACAGAGAAATAAATTCTTTTATATATTGCAATCTCATGCAAACTTTAGGTTTTAAAAAAGTTTTTAAAAATTATATATATATATATGTATACACACACACACACACATAAATGAAATGAGACCACTCAAGGGGGAAAATGGAAAATAAATGAGAATCATAGAAAAAAAGAATTGGAAAGGGAATTAAGAGCTTGATACAAAAGATGCAAAATTTTACCTAAAAATTAGTCTGAAAATTAGAATGGACTAAAAAATTACTCCATGAGACAAAAGAAATATTTTTTTAATTTAATATTTTCTCCCAATGACATATAAAAACAATTTTAATACTCATTTTAAAAAATTTTTTATTTCCAAATTCCCTTTTCTGCTCCCTCCTCTCCTCCTTCATTGAGAGGGCAAGTAATTTGATAGAGGTTATGCATGTGCAGTCATGCAAAACATTTCCATATTAGTCATGTTGTGAAAGAAAATACAGATTAAAAAACCCCCAAGAAAAATAAAGTAAAAAAAAATGCTTGGATCTGCATTCAGAAGGTCTTTTTCTGGAAATGGATGGAATTTTTCATCATAAGTCCTTTGGAATGGTCTTGGATCATTGAGACAAAAGAAATATTAAAATGTAAGGTATCTTATTACAATAATAATTGATCTGGAAAGTAGATTGAGGAGAGGTAATTTAAGAAAGTTATGATCAAAATAAAAAGTAATTTGGACATTATACATCATGAAATTATAAAAGAAGAAAATTGTCCAGATCTCTTAGAACAGAGAATAAAATGTAAATAGAAGGAATTCACTAATTACTTCCTGAAAGAAATCCCCAAATAAAAACTCCCAGAAACATTATATCCAAAATCCAGAGATTCCAGGTCAAAAAAAAGCAGCAAGAAATAAAATACTAAAGTAAATTACTAAAGTAATTTTACTACAAATTTACAATAATTACTAAAGTAAATAAAATACTAAAATAAAATACTAAGGAACTATGTGAACCTACTCTTAAGTGGTTTCTTAAGCCAGCTCTAAAATGACACACTAGACTATGGAGGTGTGGAATAAATCATAGGCCAGGCGAGATTGTCAAAGCAATCCATTTATTGATGCTATGAGCAAGGTTTTTATAGAGTAATATAGACAAAGAAGGTAACTATAGGTCACTAGGCTTTCCAATACTGCTTTATTCAGTTTCAAGATGCCAGACAGTGATGTCAAGTAGGCTTTGATGGGAATCATATCCTTGATGTTTCCATACACATGAATAGTATCTAAAAAGTATTAATAATCTTAGGGGCGGCTAGGTGGCACAGTGAGTAAAAGCACTGGCCCCGGAGTCAGGAGGACCCGGGATTGGTTCTGGCCTCAGATACTTAACACCCGCACAAAAATAACTGGCCATATAACCTTGGGCAAGTTACTTAACCCCAATTGCTTTAAAAAAAATAATAGTAATAATCTTAAAGGCAGCTAACACCTTCTGGCTTGAATCCCAGAACAGGGCAGAGACCTGGATCTTCAGGATATCAGGCAAACTCTGATTTACAGCCGCATCAATGGGAAAGCCAGATGCTAACTTATCAAAGAACAGCCTGATTCCTGGATCAGATATTTAGGCTCCCTTCAGAATTATAGTCAGGATCACGTTTTAGCCGTCACCAGTATGAAGGATTGGAAAGCTTGGAATCTGATTATGTTTAAGGCAAAAGATATATGCTTACAACCAAGAATAATTTTGCCAGCAAAACTGAGTATAATCTTATTCAGGGGAGAAAAATGGACCTTTAATGAAATAGGGGCTGGCAAACCATGAACTCCAGAACAAATCTGGTCTGCTGCCTGTACAGTCTGTGAGCTAAATGGTCTGTACAAAAACAGTTGGTGGGATGGATTTGGCTCATGGGCCATGGTTTGCTGAACCCTGAAATAGAGAATTTCTAAGCCTTCCTGATGAAAAGACCAGAACTGCACAGAAACTTTGAGAGTCTAACACAGGAGTCAAGGGAAACATAAGAAGGTAACTTCGAGAACTCGCTTAAGGGACTAAACAAGCATAAACTGTTTACATTCTTATATGGGGAGATAAAACATGTATTCATTGAAAATTCTTTTCATCAGGGGGCGTAGAAATCTTGTTAGGTAGAGGGCTTGGTTATGTTTCAATAATCTTAAAAGAAGATTGGAAAGTAAAGGGAAGAGGAATGGACCAGGAGGGAGCGGGATGGCGGCAGGGTAGAAGTGGCAAAGGGAAAGGAAAGGTGTGAGAAATGATCTCATAATTGAAATGTGCAAGCAGAAGTCTATACAAATGAGGAGAAAGGGGTGAGGGACACACACACACACACACACACACATACATACATACACAGGTGGGTAAAGAAATACAAGAGGGAAACTCAAGAGGGAAACAGATGGGCTAGGGGAAAAGAGAGAGGACAACAAGAGGAAAAGTCAATTAAAGAAGTGATTAGTCCTAAGCAAAACAAACTCTAGGGAAGGTGAAAGGGTGACATAAACAAATTAGAGGAGCACAGAAGTAGTTACCTGTTAGATCCATGGATGAGGAAGAGTTCATGACTAAGTTAGAGAGGGTCACAAAAGGTAAAATGGACAATTTTGATTATATAAAATTAAAAAGGTTTTGCACAAACAAAACTAACTCAGCTAAAATGAGAAGAAAAGCAGGTAAATGGGGACAAAAACTCTTTACAGAAAGTTTCTCTGATACAGGTCTCATTTTGGAGATATATAAGGAAGTGATTCAAATGTATAAGAATAAGAGCCATTCCCCAATTGATAAATGGTTAAAGGCTGTGTTACGAGAACAATATCTCCTCTTTGTATTCATGTGCTTGGTTACTGCTGCTGAAATAAATCTACTACCAAGCAGAAATAATGGAGGTAAAAATCTGGGTTTTATTTTGCTTGTGAACAGGTTAAGGATTCAAAAAAATAATGTTGAACAAAGATTAGCATTCTAAAGTGGCTTTTATAGACAAAATTAATGTCAGAATGACAAAGAAATAAATTCTTTTACATATTGCAATCTCATATAAACTTTTAGGCTATAAAATTGTTTTTATAAAAAAGACATTAATAATCCCATGCTTCCTTCAATGTCATAAAAGTTGAATAAATTTAATTAAACAGAGTTTAACTAAATCTCATACATCCCCTATGGAAACAAACCTAGTTAAATAAACTCTACCAGAAAACTAAATCAGGTTACTGATTAAACTAAAGGGCTCACAATGGACTGATTGAGTGGAAGGGATGTACATGTCAGGAAGATTCAACATCAGGAAAATTCTTCCACAAGTAAAATTTTTGTGGGGAGGTTTAAAAGACACTATATTCCCTTCTTCCTCTCATTTGGTTTATCTTAGGAATATAAAAAGCCTTCCTTTAACACTATTATTCCAGAGTCAGGTTTTAGTCAGGTGATATTATAAATATCAATGGAAGACAGACTCTCAATTAGCCAATGGTTGTAGGAGGAATGGCCCTGAGCCCCAAATAATAAAAAATTAATAAAAGGAAACTTAAAATTCCCAACATAACTATAGATTTTAGAGGAAGAAATACAAGCTATCAATAGTGACATGGAAAATACTCTAAATTATTATTAGAGAAATGCAAGTTAAAACAGATCTGAGGTTCACCTCACCCCCTCAAATTGGCAGTTTACAAAAATAGAAAATTACAAATGTGAAAGGGGCTAAAGGAAAACAGGTATATGAATACACTGTTGTGCTGTGAACTGGTCCAGCCATTCTGGAAAGCAACCTGAAACTATACTCCAATGAGATCAAAAAAAGAGGAAAAGGACCCAAATGTACAAAAACATTTATAGCAGCTCTGAGAGAGCACTCATTAATAGCAGAAAGGCTGAATAAATCATGTTGTAGGAATATGATGGAAAAGTATTGTGCTGTAAGAAATGATGAAGGGGGGGCGGCCAGGTACCACAGCAAGTAAGAGCACCTGCTCCAGTGTTGAGAAGACCTGGAGATCGAGTCCTGGGCTCAGACACTTAGCACCCACCCAGAAACACCTGGCCGTGTAACCTTGAGCAAGTTACTTAACCCCAATTGCTTAAAAAAAAAAAATGATGAAGGGGACTGTTTCAGAGAAACCTGGGTAGGCATGCATGAGCTGATAAAGAGTAAAATGAGCAGACCATAAAAACGTATTCAACAGTGACAACACTGAAGAGACAAATAACTTTGAAAGACTTAGGAACTCTGATCAGTGTAATGACCAACACAATCCCATACTACTCATGATAATAACACTTCCTAATAGAAAGGGGATGGACTCATGAGACTTTTTTGGGAGATGCAGGGGTACAGGCGAGAACATAGCCAATGTAAGAATTTTGCTTGACTATAGATGTGTGTAATAGTTTTGTTTTTCTTTGTTTATGCAAGAAAGGTGGTAGATTCTTTTTTTTTTCAAATGCTTTATTAGCTTCTGGTTTACATCATTCATTTCCATCAGATTTCGAGTTACAAATTTTCTTCCCATTTTTCCCCTACCCACCACCCCAAAATAGCAGTCCCACAGGATATCCCCTCCTCCAATCTGCTCTCTCCCATATCTTCTCCCATACCCCCTTCAACTTTTCCAGTAGGGCATGGTAGATCTCTATGCCCCAGTGCCTGTATATCTTATTTCCCAATTACATGTAAAATAGTATTGATAATAGTATATATATATATATATATTTTTTTTTAATATTTGATTTTAAAACTTTGAATTCCAGATTCATTCCTTTCCTCCCTTGTCACCCACCCTTACTGGGAAGATAAGCAATTCAGTATAGGTTGTACATGTGTAGCTATGCAAGACATTACCATAGTAGATATATTGTAAAAGACTGACTATATTTCCCTCCCTCCTATCCCACCTCCCACTTGTTCTATTCTCTACTTTGATCCTGTCCCTTTTCAAAAGTGGGTGCTTCCAACTTCCCTCCCCACAAGACTGCCCTCCCTTCCATCATCCCCCTCTCATCCCCTTCCCCCCTACTCTCCTGTAGGGCAAGGCACCCTATTTAGTGTGTATGTCATTCCCTCCCTAAGCCAAATTCAATGAGAATAGGGTTGACTCATTCCCTTTTGCCTTCCTATTCTTCCCCTCCATTGGAACTATTTTCCCTTGCCTCTTCTATATAAGATAGTTTACCCCATTCTGTCTCAACCTATCTCCTCTCATTATATTCCTCTCTCACCTCTTAATTTCACCTTTTAAGTATCATCCCTTCCTATGAAATTGGTCCTGTGCCCTCTATCTATGTATTTTGCTTCCTTTGCCTGCTCATGTTGCCACTCAATCACTTGACCCCTGGGCTTTTTGCCACAGTAGGACTCTGCCACCATCAGGGGAGCTTCATCCCAAATGCTGGGGTTTTCTCAGCTGCCGAAGATATTAGTTGGGTGCCCTCTCTGAAGCCTCCACATGTTGTGGCAAGCTGGTCACACACCCCAGGACCTAGACCACAATCCAGATCCAAGCAGGTTAAAGCAAGAGTGATTACCCCTCAGACTGGTTGCTTGGTCCCCCTACACTCTGCAGGCCAGGAGCTGAAGCTACCATATGGGGGTGGCTGCATGGCTGCGGTGCCTCAGTGGCTTCTTGCCCCAGGGGCAAAGGCCAACCGCACTCCCAACTACTGCATCCCAAAGTCCACATTGTACTGACCTCTCACTTTGTCCTTAGCATCTATGTGGTGATAATTCTGGAAAGTGCCACACTGGTGCTGGTGATCTGAAGTCCCTCCAGCCAATGACTGGTCAGGTCCGCCCTGGGGCTAAAACCCTCAAGCAGGGCTGGGCTTGGCTCCCAGAGCACTGCCCTGGCTGATTCCTGCTGGCCTGTCCTCAGCGGGAGGTTAGTTTCTCTGTGTTATTTTGTGGTTTCTGTAGCTCCAAAGTTTGTTCAGAGTCCCCTTTTACATGAATTGGGGGAGGTGGAAGCCAGAGTCCCGAGGAAGTCCTGTTTCTACTCTGCTATCTTGACTCCGCCTCTCTAATCCATAACTAGTCATTTTCAAGGTGATAGATTCCTGATGATTGAAATATATATGTATATGTATGTATAAATGTATATAAATGTATGTATATACACACATGTATATGTATATTGTGTATACACACACACACACACACACACACACTGACATTTGGACATCATGTCCAAAACAATGAGTATATGATGAAAGGTATAAAAGGTGCTTTCAACATCAATTCAATAAAGTGAGTACTATTTCGAAGATATCCAGTGAAATTACAGATTTATCATCACTTAAGTTTTCTTAAAGTTGTAAAAGTGCATAAATATGGCCCAATAGAACAATTTTGTAAGTTAAGTCCTATTGAACTCCTCAGATGGTGTGGCAGCAAGCACCCCAGCATTCCCAGGGTGGCTGCCAACACAGGTTCTTAGATCTGCTTTTCTAAAGGAAAGCAACTCAAAGTGGGTTAACAATCTTGCTTTAATCAAACGTATCATTTACCTAGTTCAGGGGAAAAAGGTCAGCACCCCAAACTTCAGAGTATATAGAAGTTACAAGCAGAAATTATAAGAAAACAGAGAAACAAACAGATCAAACATACAGGCCTCCAACAGGTCCAACCATTACATCCATACCTAGTCAGTTACCAGAAGGGGAAGCATCAACATCTGGGTTTTTCAAAGCCGGGGGGCTCAATGGCTGCCCAGAGTCTCGTCTGGTCAAATCACACAATACTTCTCAAAGTGAGCCCCAAAACAACGCCTCACATCAGGGCTTATATAGCCTTCTCCTGGCTCAGAGAATGTAACAACCCTCTTGACCCACTGCCCAATCACAAAGTATCTCCTGAAAAACAAGTGTCCCACCATAGGTTCCAGGTGCACTTACTCTAGGGGCAGGGAAGATCTCACACAATACAATCTTAGAAAGATGGCAACATAAATTTACATTCCCATTACAGATGAGGCTTGCATTTGGTCACTCTGGAATCTCTACATCTTCTCATTGCTGAGTGTTAGAAATCAGTTCATTTCGACAAAGGTTTCGTTTGTTGGCACTGTGCTCCAAGGTACTATGCTAGGTGTTGATGAGAGACTAAAATGAAAATTCCCGGATTTCAAGGAGTTTGTCCCTAGATATTCTTCTCCCTGTTGTACATGTCTTGGCAGGTTCAGCGGACAATAGGACTTTTACACGGCCGTCATATTACTGCCACTGCACACACTCCAAAAGGTTTTCTCATTGACAAATCCCAGGATGTCCGAAGCCAGATCAACTTTTCTACCCAAGAGACAGGTCTGTATTCAGCAGTATAGCAGCTGCCTATTCAGTTCCCCATCTCAACACTTTGGTTTGTGGTTTCTAGAGAACTGAGTAAAATATCTAGGAGAGTATTGAGATTAAGGACTTTTTCCCCCTAGGGTGATAGGGAAATGGTAAGTTCATTTAAACATTAAGTGCAAAGCACAGGGGATATTTGATAGTATTGAAAGTATTAGATACTTGGAAGGATAGGGTAATCTCCTACTCATGTCCTTCCAAAAACCTGTGAGCAGCAGCCCCCATGGACTAAGCACTTCCTTTTTTTTTTTTTGCTTTTTTTTGGGAGGGCAATTGGAGTTAAGTGACTTGCCCATGGTCACATGGCTAGTTTTTGTGTTAAGTGTCTGAGCTGGATTTGAACTCAGGTCCTCCTCATTCCAAGGCCTGTGCCCTAATCACTGCGCCACCTAGCCGCCCCCACTTTCTTTATCTTTTAAAAGTTCACAGATACCATTGTGACAAGGGGTGGTGGTGGTGGAGGTGTTCATTGGTTATATCTAGGTGTTGTAGATACAAAAGCAAAGAATGAGACATTCCATTCCTTGCCTCAAGGAGCTTATATTCTACTGGGAAGAGATTTATTGTCATGAAAAATCCAAAGTATACAAGGCAATTTCAGGTAGATTTGTTGTGATTTCAGTCATGCCCAACTCTACATAACCCTATTTGGCAAAGATCCTTCTCCAGTTCATCTTATAGATGAGAAAACTGAAGCAAACACAGTTAAGGGCTAAGTCTAGTATAAGTGTGAGGATGGATTTGAACTTGGGTCTTCCTGACCCACTCTATCCACCTACTGAACCCTTCAGGTATAATAGCACTTATAAAGGCCTCATTAAGGGGGGTGGGTCTTAGGAGTTGTGCTTTCAAGGAAGATAGGAGTGTTTTCCACAGAAAAGGAGGCATAGGAGACCACTTAGTGGAGAAAGCTCATCTCTAAAATCAAGGTAAAGAACAAAGGATCTTACTAACTCAGCAAAAAACATGGTTCAGAAAAGTAGGTGAATCTATGCAGGAGATAAACTTTTGATGTTATTGACTAAGCTAACTCAGACTAAAGTATTTACTCTGTACTAGGCACCATGCTAAGGGATACAAAAAAAAAGGCAAAAAGAATCCCCACCCTCCAATAACTCATAATCCAAAGTAAACAGCTATGTGCCTACAAGATAAAACAGGACAAACTGGAGTTAATCTCAGAAAGAAGTGAACTAGCATTGAGGGAGTCTTCCAAATAGGAGAGAAGGCAGCTTCATTAAATAAATGGTAATTATGCATTACTGAAAAAGAAGAGGTAGAAGTTAATTTTTGGCAGGATGTAGTTATTGTACCCAGTATAAATACTATTATTAAATTGTAGGGAGAGGGTTTACGATACAGAATTAAATCAGAACGTGAATTCAAATTTTTTTTTTTCCTTCCTAGGTGGCTTTAAAGAACTTTGTATAAAGAATAGCAGATTAAAAGCCAGGGAACTGGGGGCACATAAGAACCTTACTTGAGTTGTGTTGGGGGATTAAAAACTCAATATTCTTCTGGGAATTCCTACAGGTTTTTACCAGCTTTGTCTGAGCAATCAACACAATAATTTTGCCTCTGTCCAAGTGTATCTCAATTTTGGAGTCTTTTATGAGGGGGCTGATGTGGTGAATAATCAGAAGAATGAGGAGAGACAAAAACTGAATGATACCTTGGATGCCATTGAGGTAATGAATGCTGCAGAGGGGGAAACATTTACAGATGGAGAGGGAAACTGATCATGAACATATTTTTTCATAAAGGAAAAAGGGATTGGAAATGAAGTCTAGAGAAAGGATGGTAGGAAATGGTTAATGAGGTCTTGTGAGCAAGGTCTAGAATGGGATGGCTGCTCAATTTGGGATTGTCCAAGGCACTCACTTTGTTGTAGAGAGGATGCTTCAATTCTAGCAGTAAATGTGAAATAAAGACAACCCATTCGGGAGAGATGTCTTAGCTATAGGCTGCAAAACCATTTAGGGGAATGCTATGGAACTTCAACCATGAAAGGATTATGAGGTAGCAAAGAAAGTGGATACACCGTGGTTAAGAGTGACAAGCAAGTCAGCAGAAATGGATCGTGGCTCTAGATGGGCAAATCAGTTGATCTCTCCAGGTTTTGTTTTTTTCATCTAGAAAATAAAGGATGGAACCAGTTAACTGGTCTTCCCCAGGTTTAAAATGACTCTTGTGATCAGTGTCTAGGAGGCAGTATAAATATGTGTTTCTGAAGAACTTATGGAAGATCTAGGCTTCTGATGCTGGTTTAACTAGTTATGTAATCAGCCTAAGCATCTCGTGAACATCCTCAAAGACCTAAAAACGTTCTGCATGCACAACAATGCGGGCTGTCCACTTCACAGTGGTGCCCAGTGTGGAAGCTATGTGAGATAGCTTGGGTTACTACCGAGGTCCACCTACAAGAACCCTCCTTTACCTTCTTTCATTTTCCTTCTCCCAAGGAGAGTACACGGAAGGTCCAGATGAATATCTTTCACATGTGGAGATTCTACAATTTTGCCCGCATGAGGAAAGGGTCTGACTTTTTCATTCTCCAATCAAACTATAACTATGTGAACTGGTGGTCAACAGCCCAGAGTATAGTTATTGTCCTTTCCGGGATCCTACAGTTGTATTTCCTGAAGCGTCTCTTCAATGCCCCCCAAGTCACAAACATGAGGAAGCCAAGATGTTAAAGGCAAGACTAGAGATCAAGTCCTAGTCCTTCCCCCTTTCCTCCCCCCCGCCTTTTCTTTACCAGAGCTCATCAAACCAGTTTTATGAAATGGTTACAGAAAGTAACCATCCACACTAAATTAAAAAAAAAATCATTATCATCACTCACAAAGGACCATCAACAGCAGTAAAAATAACTAAATTCAGAATTATTACTTGGCTTTAGGTGAGTCCATGATAAGTCCTTAGAAAGGTTGCTCTAAACAGTGCTAATATCTATTCCCATAAGTTCTACTGAGCATATAACCAAAGGATTTTTATCTAGAATCTAAAGGAGTTAGGGGGTGGAGAGGCAGGCTAATGATGTATGAGAACAAGAGTTGGTAGGAGATGGATCATAGTCAATATTAAGTAAAAATAAAGACCTTAGCAAAGTTGGAAAACATTTTGTACTTCTCAAGTGACATCTTCTGAATAAAAGATAAGTAGATTTATGAAGCAATAATCTGTCTAAAATGTGAGCCAACCCTTCTGTGGCTTTATATAAATTAAATGCTCTAAAAAAAAAACACCAAATCCTTTGAAGGGGACAGATGAGTGGTTATGAATTATTAATTTCAGAGCCTGTGGGAAGGGCCTTTTGTTCAGCTTAGTAAAGGATTGGCAAAGATTTTTTAAAAAATGTAGCTGGAAAAAAGTCTCGTATGGTACAGTAAGGCAACAAGATCTATATTTAGCCAAACTATTACTGTCCTAGGTATTCTAAAGATTAAAAAAAAAAGGGGGGGGGACGGCTAGGTGGCACCAGCCCCGGAGTCAGGAGGACCCGAGTTCAGTTCCAGCCTCAGACACTTAACATCTACACACACAAAAAAATTAGCCGTGTAACCTTGGGCAAGTTACTTAACCCCAATTGCCCTCCAAAAGGCAAAAAAACAGAAATAGGATTCCTCAATCTATTTGGCCCTTGGCTTCAAAGAAGTCCATTGGACAGAGAGACAAGTATCTTTCTAACCCTATTTTCAATACCTAAATGGAGTTTACCTTGCCAGTAACACATCAATTCAATAGTGAGATTACAGTTTCAACAAACTCCTAATCTTATTAGTAGGGTTTACCATTTCTATATAAACAATGATGAGCTACTTTAGGAACACCACCAGAAAAAAAACTATGGAACAGAGACTGAAAAATAAATGTGAATTCTGCATGATCACCTTTCTCAGTGTGATGCCGTGGTGTCCTTATTTCATGCTGGTGGCAATCAGTATATAAAACTGAGGGAAACACAAAGTACCTGTTTTGTCCTATTCCACTGAAATCATGTAAGAATAGACAGCTAAGTGTCAGTGTTCAATAACCACCTGTTTGGTAAGGACTACAAGAAACAGTTATATTTGCCCACAGTTCTAAAAAACCATACCAAGGAGCAAGGAGTGACTTCATCCCATATAAAATATGATATTCAATTTAATTAGTATTAAACAAAAAGGTTCGAAATGTCTCAGTTTCTTGCTAAACAAGAGCTCGCCCTGCAGCTGCTCACAACTCGAGCTCAGATCCTTCATCTCCACCTTAATCCTCACAACAGCCCTGTGAGGTAGTGAATCCAGGGAAGTCCCTTGCATAGGATCCCCCAGCTGCTAAGTATGGAGATGACAATCATTCAAGGTTTGTTAAGCGCCTACTATGTGCTAAGCGCTGGATTCAAAATAAGTCTTCCAACTTCCAAGTCCAGAGCTCGATGCCCCAGGGCCCCTGCGATAGCAAGAATGGCCAACAGAAGACCAAGTGTATCCACAAGGCATGGTATAGGTCGGTAAAAGGGTGGCTTGTACTTCAGCTGCTCCCACAAGAAAAAAAGTTTTGGTCATAAGTCCATAAGATGAGTTAAATCAGCGTGTCTTCATGGCGCACATATTCCCCAATGTCAGCCTGGTGAAACACGACAATCGCCAGGGGGTCCACCTTCCTGCAGTCCTGTGTGGACTTGGCCGCCACTCCAAAACCCTGGAGATTCAACAGAAAGGACGAGGTGCTAACCATAACCAGTCATCTCCCACATTCCACGGACTACTTACTTCATTAACATGGGTATGTCCTCCAAAAGTTATACTCCCAGACAACCCTCCGCATTTAGTGCTTTTATGAAGTGTTCTGACCAAAAAGTCCCCAATCCCACTCCAACTGGTAGCTCTATTGTTAACTGAGTTCTCTGAACTTAACAAGGCTAGTCCACGGACAGTCTGCTGGGTGGGGCCATATCTGAAACCTGTTCTAAGCTGGCAAAACCCACCAGAAATTATGCTTTTCTGACATAGTTTTTGAGAATCCAAGGTCACCTCAATGTCACAAGGACACATTACTTTTGTACCCGGGTGAAAGTTAGTTCCCAAATATCGGCATTGTCTTTGTCTTACAAGAAAACTTAGCCAATACTATAAGATGAAACCCCTAAATTCTCTTTGGATGCATATAGGGTATAGGTTTTTTTTTTCCACTTAAAAGGAACTAATATATCTACTATTCCTACTCACCAAAGGGACATCCGCCATGGAGTACACCACCAGTCCCTGATATTGATTAGTATTTTCTGTTATTCGACCCAGGCCAGACTTTAACACATGGTTACCATACAAGAATGACTGCTCTGCTCCAGGTTTCACCCACACTTTATACTACAAGAAAGAATATTCATCTAAATGAGACATCAATCAGTATTTATGTTTTATATCCTAATAGTTGAACAAATTACTAACTCTTGGGTTGTTTTGATGAAATTTTTAAAAGAAAGGTACAAAGGACAATGAAGAAGGAAGTGAAAGTCCCTACAAACTGTTAATTTCCTCTTGTTTCATAGGGATTAGTAAGGAGAAAATACTTTCCTTGGTTATGAGGTCAAAATGTAACAAAAACCTTGTAAAAAGATATGTCCACTAAACAATGGCTCACTCCATTTGAATCTCCAAAGAGTCTAATTCTGATCTCAGTAAGACAATGGCAAAAAGTACCTAAAATCTTTGATGAAGAAACTCCAAGGCACAAAGGTAACGGCAACTGCCAACAAAGGTCAGTGGCCTCTCAATAACCTAAGACACACCTTACTATCAAAGCAGTTTTTATAAAGTCTGGTGGTTACATAATGTCCAGTGCTGCAAACTAAATTAAGACTGTGATTGGTCTATCATAAAGGTGAAGGGTGGACTATATGACACACTGACTGGTAAGAGGGAAAATACAGAGTTAGTCAAATTCCTCTGGAAAGTCCCATGACAGAGACCACCCCCCCACACCAGAGAGACATACTGCTAGGAAAAACATCTCCTGCCCAGTCTCTATCTGATCCATTCTCTGTCCATCTTCCATAGCTTCCTCAGAAGATAGGAGCAGTGTGTAGCCTTAAGATTGGGGTACATAAGCTCTTATAAACTCTACTGCTTAAAGCCTACAGTATTTAATTCAAACATGATCCACAGATATCTGTTTCAGTGATTAAAAACTCTTAACAATTAAGCAAGCAGTAATCAGTAATATATTTCACACCAAAAGCTATCTTTCCTCCTCCTACTATAGAATTTAAATTTTATGAGTACATCAGAGTTCATCTACTCCAGTACCCTAGTTTTATAGCCCTAAGGAAAGCTGAGACTCACATTCATTTCTGCCAAAGCCAAAAACCAAAGCACTACCCAATATACTGGGATGGCAAGAGCCACTAATGTGGTTCAATCCAGGGCAATTAAGAAACCCTGCATACTGTGTAATGGCAAGCAAAGTAGTACTTCACTTGTTTTAGCTATCCAAGTGTCTTTGAGCTGAGTCTTTTCATTGTATCAAGAGTCTTTGCTGCAAACAGTATATACGCTGTGTTGCTTGTAATAGGCCTAAGGAAATTTGAAGACCTTCCCTTCCCTCAATAAGGTAATCACATGGAACCCAGAGCTGGAGCTTGTAGAACAGAGAAAAGCTCTGAGAGAGAATGCTTGTGATTTTGGAGCTCTGTTTGTTGATCTGTGTTACTTTCTGAGAACAGAGAGAAAGAATGTTTGTGATTTCAGTGTTCTGTCTGTTGATCTGTGTCAGACAGAAGCACTCTGTTGATTTGTGTTGACTTCTCAGACAGAGAGTAAATTGAGATGATAGTGCTGGTAATGTGGGTAAATATTGCTTAATTAAATTATAAATTTATTAAATTTAAATTAAATAAAATTAAATAGTATAAAAAATTAAGTAAATTAAAAATTTATTTGAAATAAATTTAAAAAAATTTAAAAATAGCTTAAATAAGCTTAATGTGTGCTAATACTGGCTTAGCCTTCCTAAGCTTTGTCTTCCTAGAAACAGAAATAGAAACTGCAGAAGAGCTTGGAGTGAAACATTCCGGGAGAACTGAGAGCCTACTACGTGATTAGAATTAGAATGCTACAGTTATTCCCAGCAGCAGTCCTCAGGAGAGCTGCTCCTGATTGGCTTTACATACAGTTGAACAATTTCCTCAACACTGAAACAATCTCCTACCTTTGCATATGGTGCCAGGTAATCCAGGGCAGTGATGTGCAATCTGAACTTCTGGGTCTTGGTGAACTTCCCAAAGCAGGTCCCCAGAGACACCAGCTTCTCCCGGGAGATATTTACTGCCAGCTTAAGAATCTTCTCACTGATGGGCAGTGGAGGCAAATACAGGTGGTGGACTCAGTGCTCTCAGTCTCCCAAACACACACCCACCAGCTCCAGCCCAGTTTTTCTTCCAGAAACACTAACCTTACATAGTAGACTCGGTCTTTATGGAGCCGGAAACAGTAGGTGCCATCAGGTCGGTCCACAAGCAGCTGAATATTTTCTCCAATACTGTAAACACAAAGGGAACCTGAATTCGGAGGACCATAGATTTGGGGACCCCAGGACCACTGAGTCAAACCTCCTTCCTTTTATAGAGAAAACTGAGGCCCAGAATGGTTAAGTGACTTGCCCGTACCAACACTTGCATAGCCAGTGTCTGAAGCAGGATTCAAAACGAGGTCTTCCTGATTCCTAGCCCAACAGTCCAGAGGCACCCTGTGTCTCTCACAGTGGAACTTCTCTTTATTTTACAATCAACATTCATTAAGTGCCTACTGTGTGCCAGCACTGTGCTAAATGCTGAACATATATATCAACCAACACTTATTAAGCGCTTACTGTGTGGCAGGCACTGTGGATACAAAGCCAAGGCAGCCCCTGCCTTCAAAGGGTTTACAATCTAACTTACTGATACGGACACTGAGGCCCAGAGCCGGCCGGGGGACACCCAATTGGGAGGGAGGGGGCCGCTGCAGGCCCGGCTCTCGGGACTTCCCGACTCCACGCGCCCCGAGCCCACGTGTCCCCTCCCCTGATCTTCGGCCCGGGTGGGGCCCAGCCCGGCCCCCCCAAGGTCCTGCCTCGCTCCCCCTCTAGCCCCCAGTGCTCACTATTTTGAGAGCTTCTGGAACAAAGTGCTGGTCTCCTCTTCGGTCAGGGGTCGCATTTTGCAGTAAAGCAAACTCAGAACCGCACACTCCGGACCGCCGGAAACGGAAGTACCTCCTCTTCCCCGCCCACATGTTCATTGGCCGCTCCCCTAGCTCCTCCCTCCGTTGCCAAGATTCCCAGACCGACTTCCGTCACGTAACAGAGGCTGGGAGGACTTCCCTAGACAGGCACCGAACTCTACGGAAGAACCAGAGAGCCTCCCGGAAGTGGCGTTCGCTCCTAGGGGACAGAAGACAGCCAGCACTTCCGCCAAGGAGGGCGGAGCACACGGGAGCGTCAACATGGCCGCAGTGCAACCTGGTGGCGCTGCTGCGGCGGCCGCGCTGGGAGAGGTGGAGGATGAGGGGCTCCTGGCCTCGCTGTTCCGAGACCGGTTCCCGGAGGGGCAGTGGCGCGAGCGGCCCGACGTGGGGCGCTACCTGCGCGAGCTGAGCGGCTCAGGGCTGGAGCGGCTGCGGCGCGAGCCCGAGCGGCTTGCGGAGGAGCGGGCGCAGCTGCTGCAGCAGACGCGGGACTTGGCCTTCGCCAACTACAAGACCTTTATCCGCGGCGCCGAGTGCACCGAGCGCATCCACCGCCTCTTCGGGGACGTGGAGGCCTCCCTGGGCCGCTTGCTGGACCGCCTGCCCAGCTTCCAGCAGAGCTGCCGGTGCGGGCCCCGCGAGGGGGGGCGAGCCCCGGGCCGCCCCCGACCGCCGCCCGCCCTGGTGCCCTCCCCTGTATGATAGGGTGGTGACAGTCCCTCCTCCCAGGGTGGCTCTGAGCATCCAGGGAGATGACACTTGTAAAGCGCTTGCAGCCCGGAGCGCTATGCAAATGCCAGCTTACGTTATTTAAAAAAAAAATTGTTTTAAATAATAATAAATCCCAGAGCTGCCTCGCACTCTGAACAAGTCCCGAAACAGTTCCGAGCCTCTTGTTTCCTCATCTGCAAATGTTGGGATTGGGACTAGAATTCCTAGCCACCTTCCGGCTCCAAATTCAATAAATAGGAAAAACTGAAGGAGTGAATGAAGAATTTATCGGGGGCTACAGGGTGCAAAGCCTTGCGAACTAAATGCATTGTTTATTGCAGTAACTTAGAGCAAAGTTATGATGAAGATCATAATAATGGCTGCAATTTCTCCATCACTTTAAGGCTGAATAAGCCCTGTCTGTGCAGCAAGTTGTGAAGGAAGTAGTGCAAGAATTATTAGCTCTGTTTTGCAGATGAGGAAACGTAGGCTAGGAGAGGTGGTGATTTGTCTAGCATCACCCAGGAAGTATTTTAGTGGGCATTTGAACCCCATCCCCCTGATTCCAACAGGCAGGCCTTTTTCTGCTGCATTGTTGGATGTGAATAGAAAATCTCTGGCTCTTTGTCCAGAATTTGGGTGAAAATGTGAGGTAATTGGGAACCCACTTGATTTAACCAGTTGAAGCTTTGGATTCATGGGTTTATCTCTTGTTTTTCAATAGGAATTTTGTGAAAGATGCAGAAGAGATTGGTTCTAACCGGCATATGAATACTTTGACCCTGAACCGGCACACAGAGATCTTGGAAATCTTGGAGATTCCTCAGTTAATGGACACCTGTGTTCGAAATAACTACTATGAGGAGGCTCTTGAGCTTGCAGCCTATGTGCGAAGACTGGAGAAGAAATATTCTACCATCCCTGTTATCGAGGTATCGCCACTGTTGTTGTAAGCTTGCTGGGTTTGGGTCCCAGGTCTGTGGTGGTCTTTTCCTGCTACCTAACCATGCATAGAAACATTAGATGGAAACCCGTTAGTGTATTTACTTTATTATAGATTATTGTAATTATATATTATTGTGACAGATGACCTGGAGCATAAATTGAAATTTGGCTTTGCTGGCAATCTACAAAATTGTTCTTTAGAAATTTAGTTTCATAATTCTGTGAATCACAGGAATCAGTCAACAGACATATAAGTGATAACTGGGTGTAAAGTATTGTTAGGTCCTTGGGCAGATATAAAGTTTAGTTAAGACACAAGTCCTACTGTCAAGTTGCTTTCATGAGATACTAGTAAGGTAACTATTATAGACAACATTACAAGATACATTATTAGGGAATTAGGAAACAAAGGACCTTGTCAGGTCTGAGGGAGAAGATTGCAGTTAACCTGGGAGATCAGAAGGCTTCTTGAAGGAGGTGGCATTGGACTTAAGTTTTAAAGCAGAGAGAGAGTAGTACAGATTAGTGGCTAGTAGGTGTGACTGCATTCTAGCCATAGAAAGCCACCTGAACCTGGACTCAGTAGCATGGGCACACCATGTTTGTTCAGGCAGCAAAGCATTTTCCGATTTGGCCAGAACACAGCGCTTGTGGATGCTCGGAACATGGGATGGTGCCAGGTTGTGCAGGCCTTGGAATGCCAGGTAAAGAAGTTTGATAAAATGGGTTAGAAAACATCTTCCCGACTTGGCACAATTGTGCTTTGTATGTGAGAGGCAGTGTGTATAATGGATAAAGTGCCAGCCTTGGAGTCAGAAAGCCTGACACTTCCTGGCTTGTGTGACACTTATACAACTCATTTAACATCTCAGTGCCCCCAGACTACCCACTAACATCATAATTTACAGAGTGGGTCCCTATCTTTATTGCTAGAAAGATTTTTCATGGGAGTTCCCCACACTAATGAAATCACACATGTCCAGTCTTATTAAAAAAAAAAAAAACTTATCATTTTTTACACTAACCTCTTCTGCTTTTGCAGAGCATTGTTAATGAGGTCCGTCAGTCTATGCAATTGATGCTCAGCCAATTGATCCAACAACTTCGAACCAATATACAACTTCCTGTCTGTCTCCGAGTTATCGGCTATCTTCGTCGAATGGACATTTTTACAGAGGCTGAGCTGCGAATCAAATTCTTACAGGCCCGAGATGCATGGCTGCGTTCCATCCTGACCTCCATTCCCAATGAGGATCCTTATTTTCATATCACCAAGACCATAGAGGCATATCGTGTCAACCTTTTTGACATAATTACACAGTACCGTGCCATATTTTCTGATGAGGACCCATTGCTTCCACCGGCTGCCGGTGAGCCCTCAGTGAATGAGAGTGCCATCTTCCATGGCTGGGTGTTGCAGAAGGTCTCACAGTTCTTGCAGGTGTTGGAGAGTGACCTCCAGCGTGGAGGCGGTAGCCGCCTGGACTCACTGCTTGGCCAGTGTATGTACTTTGGGCTCTCCTTCAGCCGAGTAGGGGCTGATTTTCGGGGCCAGCTTGCGCCTATATTCCAGCAGGTTGCTTTGAATACTTTCAAGAAAGCACTTCAAGAAGGTGTAGAGAAGTTTCAGGATGAAATGAATTCCTATACTCTTATTTCTGCTCCTGTTGCACTGCAGAGTGCGATTCCTGCTGCTATCCCAATGACTCAGCCTGGAACCTTGCAACCCCCCATGGGACTGCTGGACTTTCCACCCCTGGCTTGTTTCCTCAACAACATTCTGGTTGCATTCAATGATTTGCGTCTCTGTTGTCCTGTGGCTCTGGCTCGGGATGTGACTGCCTCTTTAGAGGATGCCCTGGGCAAGGTGGGGAAACACCAAGAATCATGGTAGAATCTTTTTTTAGGGATGAATTGAAAGGTTTAGCAAGTCTTTCCCTCCCTCTCCCCTTTGACCTTCCCCTTCTTCCAGTCTTATTTTATTTGTAGATATGGCTTTATAAAATAGTCATGTACAAGATCCTAGGTGTTCTAGAAGCTCTGGCTACTGGCCAGACCTGTGGACTGGAGGAGATTCTGAATTGTCCTACTGACTCCTGGTTGAATACTAATTTTTTTTTAGTATGGTAGTACTATTTCCTAGCACTCTTTTCTTTTTCATACATACTTTCCTAGGACTGTACTCTTTATTTCCCTTGACCTCTTATTTCATTTTTTTTTCCCTTTGCTCTCCAAGTGTGAGTAACCATTCCAGACAATACAGGCAAGCATAGGGTGGTGAATTATGGGTAAAAATAAGTTTTTCTATAGGCTATAGTGAACAAGACTTGGAGCTTGGCTGATGTCTGTCTTAGTTAGGTGGAAACTTGACCATGGGTTAAGCCCCTAGATCCGTTTGTGGTGAGGAGGGAGATAGGACATCTTGACATGTTTCTATCTGTCTTTTCCCTTGAGGTTTCCTGGCCTTGATGTTGCTTCAAAGAACAATACTCAGTAGGGAACATGTTTTATTCCTTCCCTCCTTTTTTGGGTCCTTTACAGTTTGGGCTTGTTCTTATGTTGAAATTAAGTCATTTGCCGCATTATCTGCATACTTGTTGCATTGGTATTGGCATTTCATACTATGCTGCTAATGACTAGATTAGTAAATCAACAAGCAGAGATTGATGTGAAGGTGGGGGTGGTTTCAGGAGCTTGATGCTTTAGAGCATATTAAATGTAGTGCACCAGGTTTTTAAGATATTTTTCTGTTGGGTGGCTAGGTGGCACAGTGAATAGAGCACCGGCCCTAGAGTCAGGAGGACCTGAGTTCAAATCTGGCCTCAGACACACCAAAAAAAACTAGCCTTGTGACCTTGGGCAACTCACTTAATCCCAACTGCTCTCCCAAAAAGCAAAAAAAAAAAAGTTTAAAAGTTTGTTGTGTTGGGGCTTGGTAGTACTTGGAGAATGTGCCTCATGTGACTAAAAATAGCTTTCTTGTTTTTTTATTTAGGTAACAAAAATAATCTTAGCTTTTCATCGGGCAGAGGAGGCAGCCTTCAATGCCCGGGAGCAAGAGCTCTTCATTCAGTTCTGCACCGTTTTCCTGGAAGACTTCGTCCCTTACCTAAACCGCTGTCTCCAGGTCCTCTTCCCGCCAACAGAGATAGCACAGATTTTAGGTAGGAGATTGAGAACAATGCTCTTCTGACCATTTTATTTTTATTTATTCCATGTATTCTCATCTGAAGAATAGGATCCATCTCTGGTGAGAGGGACAAGAAAGCAAGCATCCACTAGCAATTTCAAGACCAGCATGTCTTCCTGTTCACTTTTTCCTTTTGATCACTTCAGTCTTTCCATGGGGATGCTCATTGGCTGTAGTGATTTACCACAGCCAGATGGCTGATCCAGCTCTGCCAGAGTTGTTCATTATTTGTAGCCCAGTGGTCATTCTTGAATTCTCATTCCAAAGCATGCTTTTTGTTATGTGGTAACCATGTAGGCAGATAGAGTGAGCCAACATTCATTAAGCTCTTATCATGTACTAGGTATTGTGCTAAGATTGCATATACAGTGAAAGAGAGACAATTCCTGTCCTCAAGGAGCCTACATTTTAATGGAGAAGCACAATGGTGGGATGGGGGTTAGGAGAAGTTGAGAAATCATCTGGTGAATCATGGGCTAAGCATGGCTGACATGGGTATGGGTATTTAGTCAGATGGAGATTCTGGGAAAGAACCTGCTACTTGGAAAAGGAGAAGACTGGGGATGGACAATTGCCAGTGTCAGAAGGCTATTTGGCAAGTCATGTGCTGGTGTTTCTCTAAAGATGTTAAGTCATGTATCTTAACTGCTTTTTTGTGGGCAGATTTTGTTTTACTCTTAAGTAATTTGACTCTTTTCTCTTTTTTTTCCCTGCTTTCCCCACCTCCCTCACCTTTTGAACCAGGTGTTCCACCCACTCAGCTCTCCAAGTTTGGAAACCTTGGACATGTCAATATCCAGGTCATCCAGGAGCCCTTGGCTTTTATCTTGCCAAAGAGAGAGGAGGTTTTCCTTTTGGATGAGAAAGGACTAGAACAAGAGATCAAAGATCCAGCTCTAGAACCTACAGAACAAGAACCCAGTCTGGCATCTGCTCCTGAAGTTTCCCTAGAGAATACAGAAGAAGAAAGTGCTCTGGGGGGCCCTTCACCACCTGACCCTCCTTCAACTGGGAACTAGTGCCTACTCCTTAAGCATCTGCACAGTTTCAGACCTGTGCATCCCAGAAAACCCAGTACCATCTCCAAGTTCTGTCTGACCCTGTCCTTCAGCTTGAACCCTGTTAGCTAGAATCTGGGTGGGCCTATATATATGTAGGGATTTTGTGGGGAAAAGGTTTGTTAACGTTGCTGTAGCCTGACCACATTGACTTCTTGTAATTTAATTTATCCCTAGGAGGCCTGTGGCCTTTTTCTGAGACAGTTTCTGAGGAGGTGAGATAGGAGTACACATACATAGAAAGGAAGTTGGGGAGTAACTCTTTGGATTTGAAAACAGATTGGGTGGTATATAAAGATATATAATAATAAATATTTAACCATGATGACTTATTCAATATGCTTTTGCTGTTCTTACTACTATAGTTAACATTAGGCTAGTGCTTAAAGGTTTGCAAAGTGCTTTATTTATATCATTTGATCTTCACAACAGCTCTGTGAGATAGGTGGTGTTACTTTCCCCATGTAACACCTAAGAGAAAGTTCCTGACAGCCCAGGTCACTTCAGTTAGTAAATATCTGAGGCAGGATTCTGACTTGATACTTCTTGACTGTAAGTTCTACCCTCTTGTATCAGCAATGCCATATTCACAATGCCTATAGAGATTACAAATATGCTGATATAATTATCCATCACAAAATACATCAGGTTTGCCATTTGGGGAAATAAACTAGAAAATTTATTAAGATACCAAAAGACTGAGTCCCAAAACCAGAAAGTGAAAGCCATCAGAGTAGTTATGACATTGGCACAGGTAGATAAAGTAGAAAGCACCCACATTTTCAAGCCTTTAAAACAGAACAGGCTACCTCAGGCAAAGGTCCTCCTCTCCCTACTCACAGCAACCACCCAGCATCCTGGAAGAGCGCTCCCAGCAGCTCCGGCCCCTGGCAGTGCTCAGCCGGAGTCCTAACTCAAAAAAAAAAAAAAAAAAGGCAACCGCCACCAACTGCCAACCGCAGGACCGTTAGCTCAGCTTTTCACTTTCTCTTGCTCTGCTATGTCAGCATGTCCATGGGGCATGGGAGATCTTTAAATCCCATAACCCTTACACCTCTCCACAGGACCCATAGCTATTCTTTCATCTTATGTGAATAACTTTGTAAAAAGAGGATGATGAACTAGATCAGGGATTATTAGCCTTTTTTTGTGTGTGTCCTAGCTTTTTGGCAGACAGAATACTGTTTTACATGTATAAAAAAAGATGGATAGGACTACAAAGGTGTGATAGTAATGGCAATTAAAGATTCCCCTGTATTGGCTTGGTTTTCAAATTGATTGTGTTAAAACCCAGAGTTTGTTAATCCCACCTGTGGGATGGGCTTGTTGATGTGAAAAGAAAGTCCTGAATTGGGAGGAGCTGGTGATGTAGATTTGGAGAGACACTAGAGAGAGGTGGAAGATCTTTTTGGAAGCAGCACCTCGTGGAGAGAGAGAGACTAAGAGAATTGCTGGTGGCCGCTTTGAATTGCCCTGGACTTTTGAGACCTGCCCCCTGAGCTGCCAAGGACTGAGGAGACATGGCTGTTTTGCTGGTACTTTGTCTGTCTGTTTTGATGTTATTTTGCCAGATTTGTCCACTGGTGAAAGACTGTCCTTTTGTTGAAGAAGTCCTGGAACCTGGCTGTTCGCTAAGAAGCCCTGAGACTGTCCTGCAGACAGAGAGTGAATACTGTCCACTGGTGAGGGACAGTACTGTTGTTGCAGGGGTCTGGAGACTGTCCTGCAGACAGAGTGAATACTGTCCACTGGTGAAGGACAGTGCTGTTGTTGCAGGGGTCTGGGAGCCTTTCTGTTGGTACAGAAGCCCTGAAGAAGGATTTTCTTGTTGTATGTTTACAGAAATCCTGGGAGAGGGCTTTGCTAATGTGTTCAGGGGTTCTAGGACTGTTCTACAGACAGAGGATGAATTCATGAAGGGACTGGCAATGTATCTTGTGGCCTTGCTAAGCCTTGTCTCCCCAGGAACTAAGATTGCTGAGAACTTGCCTCTTGTCAAGATGAAGAAAAGACCTCCATTTGGGTATTAAGTGCTGTGTTTAAACTTGATGTAACTCTGGGGTAGATTCAATTGTGATCCAGGGGTGGGGAACTTTTGACCTTATGTTTGGAAACTAATCTACATTTGAGAAGAGGGGCTTTGTGGTGGACTTAATTAAGGTATAGCCTGGGGGTGGAGAAGTATTTAGAACAGAGACTTTGTAATTGATTGAATGATTGGAAGATCCTGGGGTGGGGTAGTACTTGGAGATTATTTAATCACACTTAGTAAATGCTGTATTTGGAATGATGTCATGTTTTGATCTTCTCTGTTCTTGGTTTGTCACTAAATAAAATAGAGAGCACCTATGCTGGTATTTTGAACCTGGGAAGTTGCCTTCTTTTGGCATTACATTACAAAAGGAAACCAATTATATTTAAGTATAGTTATTAGAATATATTATAAAAACGAGGGCACACAAATATAACCAATGCGGCCAAAATGAGAAGGAAAGCAGAAAACTGGGAAAGCGTAGCAAATTTCTCTGAAGGTCTCTTCTCAAGTATACAAAGAATTGACCCAAACTGATGAAAAATCAAAGCTATCAGTAGGCACATGAAAAAGTGCTCTAACGTGAGTAATTAAGAGAAATATAAAACCATGAGGTACCATCTCACACCCATCAGATTAGGTAACATGAAAGGAAAGGAAAATGATGGCATGCTAGAGGGGATTTGGAAACCAGTACATCACAATGGATAGAATGCTGAGTGTGCAGTCCAGAAGGGCCTAAGTTCAAATCTGACCCCAGACAGCTCTTTGACCCTGGTCAAATCACTTCATCCTGTTTGCCTCAGTTTCCTCATCTGTAAAATGCTCTGAAGTAGGAAATGGTAAACCACTCCAGTTTCTTTGCCAAGAAAACTCCAAAGGAGGTCATGAAAAGTCAGACACAGCCTAATAACAACAATGAATTTTGGTAGAGCTGTGAATCTAACCAAACAGCTGTCAAACTGTGCAAACCTTTTGACCCTAAAACAACGCTACTAGGTCTTTATCCCAAAGAGCTCAAAGGAAAAGGGAAAGGACCTAAATGTGCAAGAATATAGTAGCTTTTTTTGTGGTGGCAAAGAATTGTAAATGGAGACGTCCATTCATTGAAGAATGGCTAAACAGGTTGTAGTATATAAAACCTGTGATAAATTACTTTTGTCCTGGAGCAGGATGGTTTCAGAAAAACCTGGGAAGACTTCCATGACCTGATGCAAAGTGAAATGAGCAGAACCAAGAAAACCTTGTACGCATAGCTACTCTGCTCAAGACAATGACACCAGACAATTCCAGAGGGTCCACGAGGAACAATGCTATCCACCCCCAGAGAACGAGTGCATACTCACTGCAGCATACGTTTTCACTTTTTTTAGGGGTAGGGGGGAACATGGTTAATATAGAACTATGTTTTGTATAACTTTACATGTATAATTGAAATCTTGCTTTCTTAAAGGGGGTGGGGGGACAGGAGGGAGATAATTTGTAACTTAAAATTTAAAAAAGCCAGAATGCTGACAATAACAAACCAAAGTGAAAAAAGAAACGAGAAGTGCACAGATGCCAGGTTTAAGAACCCTGACCTAGGAGTTCTCCCTCTCAGCACTTAGGACTTCCCAGCCCAGAAGTCCGGAAAGAGGTTGGGAACTACATCTCCCAGCGTCCTCAGCGGCGGAAGCGGAAGTGGCGTGTTCGGCCGGTTGGTGTTCTGACAGCCATGGGTCGGCCATGGGAGAAGCTGTTATCCCTGGCGCGGGGCTTCGGCGGCTGCGCGCCTCCCGTTGAAGGCCCCGCGCTGCGCCGCCCGTGGACTCGCGCCGTGCGTCGCTGGCTGCTGCGGCCGCCCGAGCCGCCGTACAGACACGTGTGCCAGGTGGGCGAGCCGGTGCTGCGGGCCGTGGCGGCGCCCGTGGATCCCGCGCGCCTGGTGGGGCCCGAGGCGCAGGCGCTGGTGGCGCGCCTGGTGCACGTGATGCGCGCGCAGGGCGCCGTGGGGCTGAGCGCGCCGCAGCTCGGGGTGCCGCTGCAGGTGCTTGCCGTGGAGTTCCCCGAGCGCCTGCTCGCCAGCTATCCCCCGGCCGTGCGTCAGGCCCGCCGCATGGCCCCCAGCCCGCTGCGCGTGTTCGTCAACCCGCGCATGCGCGTGCTCGACAGCGGCCTCGACTCCTTCCCCGAGGGCTGCCTCAGCGTGGCGGGCTTCGTGGCGTGCGTGCCGCGCTGCCGGGCCGTGCAGATCGAAGGTGTGGGCTGGGCCTCGGGGAGGTGGGGGGTGGGCAGCAGCTGTGAAGCGCCTGCCGGGTGCTAGGCCCTGTGCTGAGCTCTTAGAAAGGCAAAAGGAGCTCACAGTCGGATGGGAGAGCCAGCAGGCAAATGACTGGACAGACGAGACACAGACAGGATGGCTTGGGATAGGCTTGGATTAAGGGGGCCTGGGAAAGGCCTCTTGCGGAAGGTGGGATTTCAGCTGGTAGCTGAAGGAAGCCAGGAGGGAGAGATGAGGGGGTGGAGCACTCCAGGCAGGGAGGGCCACGAGTGTTATCCTCAGTCTTAGAACACCCCAGCGAGGCCAGACGTGGGCAGTGAACCGAAATGATACCTGGCACAGGTCTAAGCTCCGTAAAGATTTATGTCTAAGAAGCCTCATCATTTCCTCTCTGCCGGATCCTGGACCGGAGATGCAAAGTTAAATTTGAGATAGTTCTTACTTTCACTTGTCTCACATCTTAAGTGGGGAAGCAACATTGACCATACCAGTGTCTGTACTACAGAGTAAATCGTGTTATTGTAGTTTTGGTCCTATCTTGGTGCATAGTGGGAAGTGTTTGTCTATACCTAGTTTCTGCCAAACTGCTTTCCAGTTTGTATTTTTTAAGCAGTTTTTGTCAAATAGTAAGTTCTTGTCCCAAAAGCTAGGATCATTGTGTTTATAAAACACTCTATTATTGTGGTCATTACCTTCTGGGTATTGTGTACCTAACCTTTTCCACTGATCCACCACTATTTCTTAGTACCAGATTGTTTTGGGGGGGGGTTGGCTTTTTGGGGGGAGGGCAGTTGGGGTTAAGTGACTTGCCCAAGGTCACAGGGCTAGTTTTTGTATTAAGTGCCTGAGGCTGGATTTGAACTTAGGTCCTCCTGACTCCAGGGCGGGTGCTCTATCAACTTCACCACCTAGCTGCCCCTAAGTACCAGATTGTTTTGATGATTACTGCATTATAATACAGTTTGAGATCTGGTATGGTAGGCCACCTCCTTTCACATTTTTTTTTATTAATTCTCTTGATATTTTTGATCTCTTGGTCTTTCAAATGAATGTTATTTTTTCTAGCTCTATAAAGTAGTTTTTTGGTATTTTGTGTCAACTGGAGCAGAACTGGCAACTAACCTATGAGTGGTCGTAGCTGAACAAAGCAGGCTTAGAGACTGGGATAATCAGGAATCAAATAGAAGTTTAATTTATTTCACAGTGAGGAAAACACTTGCAAGTGGAAGGCCCCTTCCTGAGAAGGAGGAATTAACATGCTGGGGCAAAGGCAGGACTTTCATATATATATATATATATGAAAGGGGCTGGACCACAACACAGTCATTCTTAGGTCTTGAGTAAGCAGTTCCCAAGGTTAGCATTTCTTGGGCTTGGGTCCAGTGGGAATAGCTTCTCAAGTCTTTGAGTCATTGAGCCTTGTGATTGCTCTGCGGGGTACAGAACCAGAGGTACTGTGGTTGGAAAGAGAGTGCTGTACTTGGTTCAGTTCACTTGGCAGTTAAAAGAAACAGGCGTTGTGAGCACGTCAAGAGATGTGATAGATGGCTTTAGGCTGTAGTATGTTGGCTCTCGGGTCCCTGGGAAACAGGGGGAGCTCCAACAAATCTAAATAGTGATTAATATGAAAATCATAAATCCCTTAGGGAACACCTGGTGCTAGTCAAAGCAATACTCTTTGCCAGAGGGTGAGATCATCCAGAACGCAAAGGATTGTTGTTATGCCAAGTTCAGGGCACAGCCTGCTTGCTGGGCCTTAGTTCTGGGAAACAGATACCTTGTATTTGATTGGTATGATGAAAAACAATTCTTTTGCACCCACACACTAGCATGAATCAATTTAGCACATTAGCAAACTGTCACCTAGGGAAAGCCTGAAGGATGGGATGCTGGATTGGTAAATTTTAGTGGAGAGAAAAAGTTGGGAAAGGGTCACCAACCATTAGGTTCTGCCCAGAAGGGAAGGTGGACAGAGGGTACTTTAGACCAGAGGGTCTTCAGGTTTTCTTAATCATGTATACCTTCAAATCTTTTGAACACACAGTGTGTATCTTTTTGCTTCTTTATACATTATATGCCTGTACTCCCATAGCACTAAGGGCTGTGTAATGTAAGTGTCTAGAGAGCTGACCTTGAAACTAGGGAGCTCACATCCTGGTCCTGGGACCCTGGACACATCATTTCACCCCTGAGCTCTAGAGGGCTGTGTAGGACAGGGAGTGGCAGGGAAGGTGCTGACCCCCTTGGGAGAAAGAGCTCCCTGTTCTGGGGAAAGCACAGGTGTGGGCATGGATTTGCTGCTGCACTAATAATGTACCTCATAAAACAAACAAAAAAGCAGATTTTTTAAAAATGAGATAACAATGACTAGACTTTCTATAGCACTTTAAGGCTGAGGAAGCACTTTACATGTGTGATTTCATTTGATCCTCTGTGAGGTAGAAGCAATTATTCCCATTAATTCCCACTTATCAAATGAGATAATCCATGTCTAATGCATTGCAGCCCTTAAAGTGGTATATAAATGCTAGTTATTATTAATTATTTACTGGCAGATAAGTGACTTGCCCAGGGCCACATAGTTACTAAGTGATTGAAGCCGGATTTGGCCTCAGATTTTCCTGACCTCAAGCCGGGTGCTCTGTCCACTGGTCCATTAAGCCGATGAAATAATATTGGAGTAAAAAGGAAACCCTTGGCATTTAGGGAGTAGGAGAGTAACATGATCCATCCAGAACCTTGGGAAAATCACTTTGGCAGCTTTGTGGAAGAAGGTGTGGGGAGAGACCAATTAGGAGGCTCTAAAGGAGGGGCCAGTTTGGGGATGGGGGGTGGGGTGGCGGCAGCAGCAAGGGCCATGTTGGTAAAGAGAAGGGGGGGGCAGATGTGAAAGGATGAGAGGAGGTCGAGCTTTGGCAACTGATTAGATATGTGGATGTGGGGAGAGTGAAAGTGAGGAGCTAGAGATGACCCCAGGATTGTGAAAACCCAGGTGACTGGAAGGATACTGGTGCTCTCACTAGTAATAGGAAAGTCTGGAAGATGAGTGGGTTTGAGTGGTATCTGCAGTCCAGACCACAGTCCACCCATGCTAGGGTGGCAGCTAGGTGTCACAGTAGACCGAGTGCTGGACTTGTAGTCAGGAAGACCTGAGTTCAAAGGCAGCCTCAGAAACTTGTGACACTAGAGAAGTCACTTAATTTCTACCTCAGTTTCTTCATCTGTAAAATGGGGGAAATAGTAACTGGGAAGTTCAAATGAGATAACATACTGGGCTTCACAAACCTTAAAGCACTGTATAAATATTATTGTGCCTCAGTCCCTCCTGCCCCAAATTAAAAGGAGGTTGGTGGACTCCTTGCCTGAGCCAGGAGATGTCCTGTGGGGCAGGGGTTAAAACCAGAATTTTTGCAAAGGCACTGCACAGCTGGTGGCCACACCGATTCTTTTGCATGCACAACAGATGGAGGGGAAGGCAGTTTGGTGGGGGTAAGGAAGGCTAAGTGTGGCGACAAGCCCCACAATTGGCTAAAGTAACAAAGGGGAGCTGGACTCCTCTTCCCACCCTGTTTGGGTGATCACATACTTCTTATGCTCAGGCACAGCCCCACTTTGGACACTACTGTTGTGGACAGCCAGAGGCAGGCCTTGAAGCACCTGGGAAAAGAGAAGAGGAGTCACTCACCAAAGACAAAGGGCTCAACCTTTGGTGTGTTCTTAATGACACCATCTGCATGTGCTGCTTTCCCAACTCTGAATACAGTCTTAGTGTTCTTGGATTAATGGGGTACACTTCACACGTGGAAAAAAATTCAAACATTCTTTACATTATTTCAGGTTTTACCTATCGTTCAGGGCCCTGA
This sequence comes from Petaurus breviceps papuanus, assembly GCF_028583685.1. NCBI lineage: Eukaryota > Metazoa > Chordata > Mammalia > Diprotodontia > Petauridae > Petaurus > Petaurus breviceps. Next base: position 3,100,857 of record NW_027185771.1, read on the forward strand.
GCGGGGCTCAGGCAAAAGAACATTGGACAGGATGAAATCTCAGTGGGTCAAAAGGTAGAAGCAAAAGAAAACAGCATTTATCTTTATAGGATTTTATAGCTTTTATAGGCTTCTAAGCTGGCTAGTGCACCTGCCTTAAGTTCCAGGTGTTGGGGTGTTGGTAGCTAAGTAGACATAGGTAGGCTGGAGGAGGAAGAGCAAAAGGAAAGAGAAGCTGCTTGGGAAATGACAGGTAGTTCTTCCCTCCCCTAGTTCTGCTTTGAGTCCAAGAATTATCAGAGATGGGTAAAGAGCTGAGTACTAGATGAGGGGAAGAATTGCAGCAGTTCTGTAGGGGGAATGGGGATTTCTTTTTGTGAATTCCATTCTTTAAAATGCCGCTTCTTTAGTCAGCAAGGAGAATGTGGGAGAAGCTTATCTAGGATGGAAGAAGGGGGACTGAGCATGGGAGGAGATGGAGAATCGCATTGATCAGTGTTTTCACCAGTGCAATGAATTTTGTTGCAGGGTTGAATGAAAATGGAGAATCTGTGGTGTGGCAGGCCAGTGGGTGGCTTGCCCGGATTATACAGCATGAGATGGACCACTTGCAAGGCTGTCTCTTCATTGACAAAATGGACAGCAAGACATTTACAAATGTACGGTGGATGGAAGTAAATGATTGAAGTCCTCATCTCCAGAGTGAATTCTGAAAAAGCTTCTCCCAGTAGCTGTAACTGTAGGTCAGCCATGATTGAAGTAAATGATGTGCTTGGCCTACATTCTGCTGATCACAATGGTTAGTAATTTTATGTACTGATTCAAGGAACATCTATAATGAAATTAGTGCTGTGGGCAAAATATTTGACCTCTTTTGAAAAGGAATAATTATTTCTTGGAGTTAATCTAATAAAAGAGGCAATGTATAGTGTATAAAAGGCTCATCTTGGATTAGGAAAACCTGGGTGAGTCTTGGCTCTGAAAATATAGCAGCTGTTTGACCAGGGACAAGTCACATAAATGCTTAAAGACTCCTAAGATGAGAAACAGACATGTTGCCTGTAGGCTTCATTGAAGGGGTTTTCCACACAGGGTGCTCCCCAAACATAAAATTATAATTCCAAACAAGAAAATAAAAACAAACTTAGTGAGTGGACAGTACTTTTCTTGAAAATTTTCTGGAAGTGAGCATAAACATATACACACACTGCAACTGGCATTGCTTACCACATGATTTTTACAAGACCTATAGAACCAAAGCCCCAAACTGGTCATAACTGTGAACAACTAAAGCATTTTATAAATAGCTTGATTTAAATGCCTAAATAACCGCTTTAGGGGCGGCCAGGTGGTGCAGTACTAGCGCCAGCCCCCAGCGTCGGAGGACCCGGGACCCACACAAAAAAACTGGCCATGTAACCCCGGGCAAGTTTCTTAACCCCAACTGCTTAAAAAAAAAAACAAACAAACACTTTAGCTCTTGAGTACTCCTGTTGGTGACCCACTCTCAGTCATATGCATTTAGCAGAGAGGCCACCTGGGATGGAGGGAAGAACACAATCTCACCAAAGCTTAGTTACCATGAGATCTCGGGATACATTCATTTCTTCCTTCACACAAGTAGAAAAAGAGGAAGAAAATGCACATGGATAGCAGCAGCACTATAAAATGAGGGATGTTTGCTAGTTTGGGCATCTTTCTGGAGAGAGAGGGTTCTCATGGTAACTATTATGGGCCCTTTCTCAGAATAATGTTTTTTAAAACACAAAATATATAAGATTGCAAAAGAAACTAATTACACTGAAATAGTTGTTAAAATTTCTTAAAAAGTTCTTCAATCCCAGGTTGAGAATCTACAGTGGCACTACTCCCACCATTGTTGATTTCTTGTCAGTTGGCCTTCTGAGGAGATGGAGGCAAGGGTGCTCAGTCCAGGAATCGGGAGTCCTGGCCATCAATCAGGCCTGGATCTGCCCTCATTTTTACATTCTGGTTGAAAGTGTTATTTTTATTTTTTAAGAAAAAGGACACTCTGATCTGACACGGTTGAACTGCTAGAGAGAAAACTGCAGGAATGTGTCAGAGATGCCAAGTTCCAACTGGAGAATATTTTGCCAGTGGGGCCCAACTACAAAGTGCTTGAGGGACTGTCAGCTTAATATCAAACTGCCCAAAGGAATAAGATGGTCGTTCTGGTCCCTATTCAGTCAGATTCTTAATGACTAGCTGTTATTTACACCCACCCTGCAAATTTTTATAGGTTCATAATTTAGCTGTCTGCCTGCTTTAAGTTTTCATCCTTTAACATCAACCCTAGGATGCTAAAAGTCAGAAGCTATCCTTTTTCTGCTCCTCAGCTAGTAGCATCTGGTTCATTCCTGATGGCAGTTCCATATTTGAAGGATGAGCTGGGGGATGACCCTCTTCCCAACAAGCATGGCTTAATAATGGAAAGAATACTTCACCAGCCAGGAGACCTCCGTGCAGATCCTAGGTACTCTGTCAGTCATTTAACTTCAGAGCCTTAATATCCTTATCTGTATAATTTAGTTGTAGAACTACCTGCCTCAAGGTGGTTGTGAGAAAAGTGCTTTGCAAATCTAGTGCCTGTAGATATGAATTATAGAATCTGGACAAGTCCCAGTTCAGGGAGATAAGCATTTCTCACTTTCACACATTGAGCTTTGGCTTTAAGAAAAGGGTAGAGACACACATGCTCTGTTACCTTATTAGTTAGGAGTATAGGCATAATTCCTAAAATGGGTTAGGGCCGGTTCTTGCCTCAATGAGACTAATGATCATAATGGGATCATTTTCTCTGACCAATGTCATACAGGGCCACAGAACTCTGCTTGATCACTGCAGGCCTATGATGTGGACAGCCAGGTCCTACCTAATGTCTCAGGGGTCTTCGTTTTTTACACTATGTTTGCAGACATGGTTTATATAAGTAGCTATCATGGGCTGTGGTTTGTGTTTATTTTTCAGCAAATACCTATATGACTTTGCCTTTCTCCATATGGAAGGTTTGGCCTCTATTCAGACATTTGGAGCTTAATGATACCAAGCCAGTCTGGTCAGGAAGAATGGAATCCCATATTTCCTACGCTGCCTTTTTCCTTTCCCCTAGGAAACCCCTTCCCTTAGTTCTAAAGAGTCAGCGGCGACCTTTGTTGTTGGCGACCTTTGTTCTTGGCTACCTTTTTCTAGCAGGTGAGCGTAGCCAATGCCCACATGAGGAGGGGAAAAGGTCATTCATGTACTAGGACCTCCCCAGAAGACTCTGCTGTTCAATGGGAGGTACCTATGGAAGGAGGTAGTCAGGTGGAATAAACTAGGATGTTACAGCATGACAATGATTTTGGGAAGAAAGGGAGGGTGCTAGATAGTGGAGTTAACATGGCAAGGCTAAGATTGGCAAACTCCAATGGCCAATCCAGAGTATAGTTGAGTAGGATGTGGGGGAAAGGGGTCAGGGTGTTCATCTTCCATTTTATTAGGTATGGCCTTGATTTATCAAGCCAGTATCCAGAGATTTGACATTTCAGAGTTAGTGCTGCTACCAAATCCCGAGGGAGAAGGGATATAGTCATCACCATAGTGAAAATACACCATTCTCCTTTCCCCTGTAATCATTCCAGGGGTTCTTGCAATAATGGCTTCCATGTCACCAAGGGAAAATATTCTACTTGCCCAAGTAGTTTTCACCAGCTTTGTATTATTCTGATCTGAGAGAAGTCCTAGAAAATGGAAAGCCAGCCCAATGCAGGATGCTAATTTAGAACCAAAGCCATGTGCATGGAAGAATGGAGAGTACAGGAAGAAGCAGCTATGCATTTGATGAGTCTGGAGATTTTTTTATGGAATGAAATCTTTGGAATACAGTATCAAATGTATTAAAGTGAGTTAGCTAATGGACAGACCACTCTTATCTTATTCTTCAAGTATGTTTAAAGGTCAGTGTTTAAGCTAAGGGTTAAATGTCTAGATTAAAGACGGGTAGCAATGTCAAGACCAGCATCCCAAAGAAACAGTTAACAGCTGGTGAACAGAACAGTGGCAGCCCCAAAGGGTCTGTTATAACCACCCAGGTTTACATATACCTAAGAAATGCCACTGGCTCCAAGTCAAAAGCAACAAATAATCTTTTGTTCTTTTTTTTTTTTTTTTTTGTTGGGCGGTTGGGGTGGCTTGACCAAGGTCACATGGCTAGTTTTTGTTTTGTGTTGGAGGTCACATTTGAACTCTTTTTTTTTTTTTTTTTGCTTTTTGGAGGGCAGTTGGGGTGACTTGACCAAGGTCACATGGCTAGTTTTTGTGTTGTGTTGGAGGTCACATTTGAACTCAGGTCCTCCTGACTCCAGGGCCAGTGCTCTACTCACTTCGTCACTTAGCCGCCTCAACAAAGAATCTTTTGACCTAAAAAAGCTACAGTAGATGGTGATATAAGGAGAAAACTATAAAAAAGGTTTAGAAATATAGCTCTACAGACTCCTCTTTTGTCTCAGAATTTACAAAAGTAAACTGGCAATGAGAACCTTTGTCACTATATGCAAATCCATGAATATGGCCTATAAGGCTGTATTGACTGCCTTTCTCAGTGGCCGAAGCTCTGAGTACCACACTCTAGCTCTAGTTAAAAGGATTTATGAGAAAGCCATTTAAAGAGTTCAGTGTTTAGTTGCTAATTGTCAAGATCATTCGCCTACACTGACACAATTACAGAGCAAAATTCGACCTTAGAGGCCATCTAAGAGTCAAACCAGGATTAAGAACTCCCTGTAACTAACAAATATGTGTTAATAGTTACAAATTAATTTTATTACTTATAATAAATATAACATCAATAGACATAAATATGCACGAATAAATATTTGTTAAATTGTTTAATCCTTCACAAATGAGGATGAATCTGCCACTTTGGGAGGCAGTCTTTCCCAATTTTTAGATAGCCCTGACAAAAAAAAAATTGATTCTGTTTCTGTGTCATTCACCATCTTGTTTTGCCCAATGGAACACCCCAGATCTAAACTGGCTCTTTACCCCACAAGAGATTATCATAGCCAATGAAGGGGTTAATATTTGTGATGATCTCCTTTTTCTATTATTCAGATTTTAAAGATTTGGTGAAAAATATCAAGAAATTAGAAAAAGACACCTTACCTTCTAAGACAGCATAGACATTCCCTGTAAATAAAAACCCAAAACACACATGCCCGATGGCATGCTCCTGGAATCTTCTGGCTAGAGGCATCTCAGTCCAGGGATACCAAAAACCAAAAACAACCTAAAAAACCAAATTTGAGAACAGCAGATGCTGGAGAATGATTACTACTTCTGAGGCTAGAATGAGCCTAATATTGATCCCAGTGACTCCCACCCTTACCATCTGTCTGGCAGAGAATCAATTACTCAGCAGTTTATTTGCTGGCAGTAAAAGATAGCTTACCAGAAGCTTCAAGGAAGCGCTAGAGACATGAGATCACTCAGGTGGCTCAAGAGGGGAAAAAGGTTTATTAGGCCATTTCCAGGAGAGGGACTCTTAGTGCAGCAACACTGTTCTGTTCCCACAGGCAGGAGGAAAAGGCAGCTGTGAAAAATGGGCCAACAGTCTTCACTACAGACCTAATTTCTTTTGACTTGAATAGCTTTTCATCTGCAGAAGTCACCTCCTCCTGCACAGAAGAAACAAGTCCGTGTATACCTAGCCTCAAAGTGACACCGGCAAGATTCCTGACGATCTTAGGAAATATTTAGGACGAGGAGCCAAAGGGCTTCAGATGGCCTTTTCTCAAGAACTAGGACACAGCTATAGAGAGAAAGGAGGAGGAAAGGGCTGGCTGAGCTGACCACTACAGGAATGGGATCGTTCCACTCCCTGAAGCTTTTGGGTGATTTTATTTTTATTTATAAACAAGACAAAAATCCAAGCAGCATTAATTTAGAATAATTACAAAAAAAAAAGTTAAAAAAACAGAAGACAGGGAGAGTCAGGAAAAGGAGTAGTGAGCATTTGGAAAGGAGGAAACATGTAGAACCCAGGCTCCATCATGTACCAGCTGTGCTCCAGTGTCTTTGAGGCTGTAGGAGAAGCCCATCCTCCTTGCTTCCCAGCTGGTCACCAGACAGCAAAGTGGATTCTGTTGTGACTCTGGGATTAGCCACATGGGGCCCTGTTTGGCTGCTGGCATGGGGAGAGGAAGTGCTGTGGACTTCCCCTGGTCAACCTCCCCCCTCGTCATCACCCCAACAGAAGCTTTTAACCTTCCTGTCCAAAGTCCTCTGAGAATTTCTTCACTTTCAGAAGGTCTTCTGCATTGACAGTGGGTCGGGTGGTGGCCAGAGACCGAAGCATGTCCGACTGCAAAGAAAGAAAAGGTAGCTAGGAACAAGGCCTGAGCTGGAGAGGCTCTTCTGCCCCTACCCACCATCTTTTATACTGAGAATTTTTCCAGGACTGAGTAAATTAGAGTTTGTACATTGGGGTGAGAGGGTATCTCACCTCATACCTTCATATTATATTATGAAATTATTATTGGATTCAGCCATAATATGCCATATTCCTGCTTGAGTGGAGAAGGCATAGTAGGCAGTACTAAACCCAACAAACTAAGCTGGAAGATAATTTTACTGAATACCTGCTATATGCAAAGTCAAACCCCTCATCTCAAATGGAATCATTTGTACAGACTTCTGATGCTAAATAAAGTGAGAGGAAACTACACTGTCTGTCTCTCCAGTGAGACCCTTTCTTGTGTAAGCTAGAAGACGTGTGGGACTCACATCACCATGGGTAGTTCTGTGTTTAGAAGAGGGCAGAGGTGTTTAGGGGCAGTGAAGTGAGGAAAGTTCTTTGTACTCTGGCTGTCCATCTATTTACCATGCACACCACAGGCTCCAACAGCTTGTCACTGGGTACATCCATCCAAGTCATCTCAATGGCTCCAGGGTCTCCTGGAGAGCAGGGGGTCAGAAGGTCATCTATCATGACTCCAGGATTGGTACGAGAAGGGCCCCGAACCTGGAACCAAACCAGAGATATAAGGGGTCCAGATCTATCAGCCCATCAAGACTTATTCTTCTGTAGATTCTGGGTAGGGAGAATAAAAATTATTCTCTGAGGAATATTTTGGGGCTGGAAGATGCTAAACAACAATTCTAAGATAATATTGGTCACGTCTGACATTACTAAGCTTACCAAGTCATCCAGGGCCATCGGATTCATGGGAAAGCTGTGCTGTCTAACTATGAGCTTGAAGTCAAGAAGCAGGCACTGAGGACTCTACAAGGTAATCTTTAGGGGCTGGCACAGCACAGTGGAAAAAAATATCCGGCCTGGAGTCCAGAAGGGTTCAAATACAGCTGATGTGCATTAGCTAGGTGAGCTTCAGTAAATCATTTAACCTCTCTATTCACTGCAAGCAATTTCTCAGCTTATCTTTTGAAAAAGTTTCTTAAAATTTTTTTTAAATTAGTGAATATTCCTATTTTGTCCTTCCAGCTGTCCCCACTGAAAAAGAAAATCTGTAACAAATATGAATAGTAAGCAAAATGAATTCCTACTGGGCATGTCCAAAAACTCCCTGTAAAACCTAAGCCCATCCCCTATGATCTCCTGAAGCAAAGATAGTCAGGCTGGGGGGCGGGGAGGCTCTGCCCTGGTGGAGGGAGCTCTCCAGGTGACTCTTGGGTTGGTAACACCAATAATCTCTGGCTCCTAAATCTTCACTCCCTGTTTCACCTCCTTCACCTCCCACCTCCTTCATCTCAACCCACCAAACCCCACTACTGAAAAAACTCCATCAGGTAGTTTCCCTAACCAAGCACTGTCTTCCCAGCTTGTCTCTTAAAATGACAAGGACCTGAAACCCAAGCCCCCTTAACTCCATCTCCACTATGGTTCTATGCATGGATCTGAAGAGCGGGACATCAGACACATACACTCTACTCTCCTTGAAGAACAGGAATACACCATCCAAGAAGCCAGAGTGGACAAAAAAAAGAAGCCTCTGATGCTTGCCTGGTGCCATCTGCACCCGTGCACCCCCCGCTCCCTGGAGTGTGCAGCTCACTACCCTACCTTTTTGAAGTGTGTGGCTGACTGCACTTTTCGCACAGGCTGCATGAGAGAATCCCGCACGATGATGCTGATGTCTGCTCCTGAGTAGCCATCAGTTTTCCGGGCTAGCTCAAGGATGTTGGCCTCGGTGAGGCTATGTGGGGTGTTCCCCAGATGCAGCCGGAACATCTGGGTCCGGGCTGCTTCCTCAGGCAGTGGGATGTAAATTCGTTTTTCAAACCTAGAGTCAAATGCATAAGAATGGGTGCTATGGAGGTTTAGAGAAGTCTGGAGGTTCCATTAAGAGTCTCCCCAACTCCTTACACCAAGACACTAGGTGGCTGGCCATTCAAGGGGACCAGGGCCACAATGATATCACTCACTCTCTCCAACAAAAGTATATAAATGACATTAGCCCAAGGAAACCTATGTGGGGAAGGGGGAAGAAAGGAGAGACTCTGACCAAATAGATTCATGTAAAGGAAAGAGAACAGCACATGAATGACCCCACAGCACAGGAGTTCTGAACCTGATCCATGGACTGGAGCTCTTAATGTTCTGATAACTACACGCCAGTAGAATGGGATTCCTCTGTAATGCTGTGCATTCTATTTTACGCACTCCGAGCGTGATTCCGTGATTCTGAGGAGCTCGTCAGCCTCCTCAGACTACAGCGGAGTCGGTGACACAAAAGCAGCCATGAATCCTTGCTCAGAGCTGCTAGATTCTGAGCTGTGACCACCCCAAGGGCTGCACTCGTTCAAATCAAACCCACATTATGACTAGAGTCAAAGGTGGCTGGTTAATGGTAATAAATGTTACTAAATAACAATGGAATGGAGAATGAACTTAGCAGCTGGTGCTAACTCCAGTGAACAGGAGACGTACTCACCTCCTCCTAATGGCTGAATCCAACACCCATGGGATGTTTGTGGCGCCCAGGACCAAGGTGCCATCATTATTGTTCCCAACCCCTGTGGAGACGAGACAAAGAAGCTGACTGTGAGAACGTGGCCATCACTAGCCATTGTCTCTGAGAAAGGACCCTGGGGTCTTTGTGCTGGTGTGAGCAGGAGACACTACTGGGGAAACACTGACCGCCAGCAACTCCTGAAGAGCAGACGGGCTTGTCTGGAATTGTGGGCAGAGAAGCAAAGAGGACACCAGCAAGGAAGAATCGGCTTCTTGGAGAGGACAGAGCAAGCACACTGGGCTTTGTCAGGGTGTGCCCTCATGTCTCCCTTGACAACCACAGTCAGACAGAGTTCCAAAGCTCCTTCAAAGTGCTGGTAACTTAACCAGGGCTTTTTTTTTTTTTTTTGCTTTTTGGAGGAGGGAAGACAGGGTAATTGGGGCTAAGTGACTTGGCCAAGGTCACATGGCTAGTACCCAGGGCTTCTTAAAGAAGGCTAAGGAGGCAGTTAGGTGGCACAGTGAATAGAGCACCGGCCCTGGAGTCAGGAGGACCTGAGTTCAAATCCGGCCTCAGACACTTACACCAAAAAAACCCCCAAAATTAGCCATGTGACCTTGGGCAAGTCACTTAACCCCAATTGCCCTCCAAAAAAAAAAAAGGCTAAGGAGTGGACAAAGACGAGGCAGGAGAGTGGGGGAGTCCTGGATAGGGAATTAAAAGACCTGTGTTAAATCATATATATATTTCTTTAAAAATAAAATAAAAACGGGGAAACCCCCAAAGCTTTGATGGCCCTGGGAAGCCTATGTGAACTTAAAAAGCCAGCAGTGGCCACCTAGTTCTTTATAGGGGCACAGCTGACAAGTGTGGGCACCCCCTGAACTAGAGTGCCCTGCTTCAGGCCAAATGTCAAGTCCCAAATTCTCCTCCATGGTCAGTCCAAGCTGGCGCCCTGGTCTGGGTAAACCCTGAACACCAGCACGGGGAGCTGGATGTGTTTCTGCATGGGGTGGCCCAGCAGAATACCCAAGCATCTTCCACCAGAAGCTCTGCTTGAGGAGGGCTCAGTAGCTTTCTTGCTGGCAGGGACCCACTGTCCCAGGGCTGTCCAGGGTAAAGACTCTGAGGCATAAAGGCCAAAGAGCAGAGATACAGGGAGGCAAGGTGGGCTCGCTCTGGCTCTACAGCTCTGGGCAGTCAGTCCCATCCTCCCACCCCGAGGACCTCAGTGTCCTCCCCTGTGAAATGAAGGTGGCACACACAGCGACCTCCAGGCTCCTTTTAGCACTCACCCTGCATCTGGACCAGGAACTCTGTTTTGATCCTCCGGGCAGCCTCGCTCTCATTCTCATTCCGGGATCCACAGAGGGAATCCACCTCATCAATGAAGATGATGGAGGGCTTATGCTGCCTGGCCAACTCAAAGAGGTTTTTGACGAGCCTGTGATGACAAGGCAGAATATTACTGCCCTTATTCACCCCAGCCCTCTCCACCCCCAAACGGCTCCTGGGCTTTCTCAAAGGGAAGGTTCACTCTGTACTGTGTTCACCGGTTCCAGCGAGCTTAGAGGGAGTGTGGCCTGGCAGCCGACTTACTTCTCACTCTCCCCCAGCCATTTGGACATCAGATCTGAGGAGGACACGGAGAAGAAGGTGGAGTTGTTGGCTTCTGTTGCCACAGCCTTTGCCAGATAAGATTTCCCTGTGCCAGGAGGGCCAAAGAGCAGGATCCCCCTCCAGGGGGTGCGCTTGCCTACAAGAGGAAATGAAAAACAGGTGGGTAGGCAGCAAAGGATTCTGGACTTGGATGAAGCCAGACCCTTTTGTCCTGTCTGTCCCAACCATCCTTCTAAGTGAACCCTGGCTATCTCCAGCCTACTCAGTGACAAAAGCCTGCTGGGGTCAGCATCTTCCTCACTGAGGTGGAAGGAGATGGGGAGCACCCTAACTACTCAATAGGCTCTCATCCTGTGTCTTCATTCTAACTGACAGGACACGGAAACCACAAGGTGTCTGGCCCATAAGAAGAATGGGAAATCATTTCCATCTCTTCTTAGTAATTTTCAACTTTATTTTTGATATTTGGACTGAATCAGTTCAACCCTCACCTGTGAACAAGTGTGGGAACTTAATTGGCAGGATGACGGCCTCTTTAAGGGCTTCTTTGGCTCCCTCTAGTCCGGCCACATCATTCCATCTAATGTTGGGCTTCTCCATGACAATGGCCCCTGCAACAAGAAGGAAGAAGGGGCCCTAAGGAGAAAGCCCCACAGAGGCCTAAAGGAATGACCACGACAGTCTCATATGACTTACCCATCAGCTGTTCTTGCAGCTTCTTTTTCTCTGGATTCTCTCCTTCACTGTCGCTGTCACTTCTGTGGAAACGAAACAGGCAGTCACAAGCTGATCCTTCATTTGGCAGCAGCGGCTCTAGCAAGCCAGGTCCAACACCTGGCCACTGGTGCACAAGAGAAGGGACAGAGGAGTCCACTGGCAACACCATGAGGTTGCATCAGGGATGCTGTACTGCCAAAGGCCCAAGGGAGCCCTTGGTCAGAAACAGAAGTGGTCATGGGAAAAGTACCCCATCTATCGTCCTAACAAGTAGGAGCTGGTTTGTAAAATCGATAGGCTTTTGTTAAGTGCAGCTCTTCAGGGCACAAAATAATGACAGCCAACATTTTCACAAAGTTCTAACATTCACTAAGCACTTTACATACATTATCTCATGTAAATGTCACCAAAGCCCTGGGGAATAGGTAATGCAAGACTATTCCCTCCTCACAAGTGAGGAGAAACATCAGTGACAGCACAAGTATCAGAGGTCTTCCTGACACAGGCCCAGCATTCTATCCACTATCCCACGCTGCCCTTTCTAAAGACTCTTAGCACCCCTCAGATCCCTAAGAGAAAAAAAACCACTGCTGCAAAATCTGTCCTCCCGGAGGGACAGTCTGCTTCCAGGAGCCTTCCTGTCCTCCAGGAAAGGTCTTCCCTTCGGGGCAGCCACCCTTTCAAATCATGTCTCCTCATGACAATGCGCTTTCTACAAGGCTCTGGGATACCACCTGTTAGCTTCTTCTCTTGCTGTGGTCTGTGAAACTTCAGCTGGAATTCGAGAGCCAGGCACTTCATCAATTTAGGTTAATTTTATTAGGGCATCTAAACTAAATTATTTATCTAACGTTATTAGATGACAACACAAAAAAGGCACCTGTCCTTGGGAGCTCTGGGGATTCTCTTGGTCATACTGACAGCCCCTCTGTACTGAGATACTCACCCCTTGCTGTCATTTGGAGTCTCTTTCACTGGCTTTTTGCTTTGCTTGTCTTTATTCCGTAAGTAATCCTTCAGCTTCTCAGCCCGGTCCAGGTATTGCATACACTTTCCCCGGATGCTCTCCTTCGCTTTGTCACTGTGTGCCTCATCTGTAAAAGGGCCGCCCAAGAAAAGACCCACTTAGCCTTGGGGGTCGCCTCCTTTTTGTGGGAGGTGCCCACGGCAGTTCAGGGCCCCACCCTGACTCACATTTGATTGCATGTAGGAAATATTCCACGGCATGTTGGTAGAGCCGCAATGCCTCCTCATAGTTCTTGGCTTTGTCCTCCTCTGTCGCCTTCGTCACCAGATCAATGGCCTTCTGGAAAGACAACAAGACACAGGGCTCCCAAACAGATTCTGAAAGCACTCAGTCACAGACAGCAGGAAAACACTGGAGCCAATGAGCTCAGGCTGATTTATTCATCTGTCCTAGGCCATGAGAGCCATCAAATAGAAAGGCTTTAAAAGGTGGAATTAAAAGATAGTCATCCCTTTTCCACAACAACCACACAGTTAACAGGGATTCCAAGAGAGGAAACCTGAGCTAATGTCCCAAACCAGAGTTACAAAAGGAGGGAGGAGTCACTCTGGTGTTATTAGGACATTTCAGTCCAGTTGCCTCCAAAAACAGTGTCCACCAAAATAAGATCTGGGACTCCATTTACCCTCCACTCCCATGAAGTCGTTTAGAATGAAGACCAGAAATTAGTTTCCAGAAACAAAGGAAGAAGATGCTCTGAGATTTAAAGAAACCCTATACCCACTTAGAGGCCTCACTGTGTGGATTTCAAGGGAACTTTGTTTAGTTCTTTTACTCCACTGAACTGTCTTCCTTTGGTTAGAGAGGTAGAGAGAAGGAGGAAATCTTAAGTGTGGGAATATTTCTAACATAGTTTAATAAGCAAGAACACAAGAAGGGTCTTTCTGTCTGAAAGACACACGTACTGACAGTCCAAGTTAATCATATAATCCATCATTTCTGCAGACCAGCCACCCTCCCCAGCCCTCCCAAGGGGGATTTTAAAGGGTGAAGGATCTTTATGGTAGTTGTAGAAACAACATTAAGGGGGCAGCCAGGTAGCACAGCAAGTAAGAGCACCGGCTCCAGTGTTGAGAAGACCTGGAGATCGAATCCCGGGCTCAGACACTTAGCACCCACCCAGAAACACCTGGTCGTGTAACCTTGAGCAAGTTACTTAACCCCGATTGCTTTAAAAAAAAAAAACATTAAGCACGGGGGTTACAAAATAACTGGTGGCAACTAAAACCCCGCCTCTAATGAAGTGACAGACCTCTGGGGCGAAGGCATTGACAAATGCTGAGGCTCTGTCATCAGAAAAAGACATTTATTTCCAAGTGATTCGACAGACTGAAGAAATCAATTTTTAGTTAATGGCAAACCAATCACACAGCTTTAAAAGATGGGAAAAGGAGTAAGAAAACATTTGCTATCATTAGGCTTTTGGTCTTTTCCTGCAGCATACTGTAGTTTCCAATTGAATGGGATGCAGAGTCTCAAAGACAAAGTCCTAGCACCTTTTAGACCCTCTCCTTCCTTGCCCTTGCTAGTTAATGAACACTAATGACAAAAGCCTGGCTACTACAACTGTCAGAACGTACTGGACAGAAATCTCTGCTGGGTGTGTTTTTAGCCAATCTAGGCACAGGGATAGGAACTGAGCCTGGGATTTCAGTTCTAGAGAACTACCACATGAGGAAACTCCCTCTACTGATGCAGGGACCTTTTTCTGCACATTACAGTTTTAGAAATTGGACTAGAGCACAGAATGGAGAAATGAACTGCCCAGGTTCACAGAGCCTGTATGTCAGTCAATATATCTGGGACTAAATAAAAGTGGGTCGACTAGCTATGTTTCAAGACAGAAATTTTATGAAGTAGAGAAAAGATCATCAAGTACATAAACCTGCTTCCCCCACTATCTCTTGAAAAATAAATTCCTCCAAAGGGTGGGGAGAGCAACGATTCACATTTCTATAGTGCTTTAAGGTTTACAAATACGTTCAGTCAAAACATCCCACAGAGGTAGGTGACGCTATCTTACTGTACCCATTTGCCAGATGAGGATACGTAAGTTCACGAGGTGAAGGGGCTTGTCTAAGCCAAAGAAATGGGTGAGGGACGTCAGCTGGTGGGTGCGGAGCCGGCCCTGGGGTCTCATGGCCGTCTGCTAGGAAATGCAGAGAGGCCCGGAGTCCAGGGAGGCTTCTGGGAAGTCAGGCGGTCGCGTTAAGACCCAGCGGGTGCCCCCCGGAGCCCAAGCGGCCTTGGTTCAAATCCTGGCCCTATACCTTTCCCTGGGTGACCTTGGGGCAGGTCACTTCCCTTCTGCGGGCCTCAGTTTCCCCGTCAGTAAAGCGAAGGCACCCGGCTCCGCGGCAGCCCGGCGCCAGGGAGGGCACAGCCCCTGTGTCCCTAGGCAGGCTGAGGGCAGGGGAAGGGGAGATCCGGGTCCCAGAGCGCGCACCGCCTCCCACCAGGCAGTGGCCGAGCCCAGGGCGGCCTCAGTTTCCCCAGCTGCGGGCCCCGGGCATGCAGGGGCTGAGGCCGGGGGTCCGGCCTCCTCGCCGGCGCTGGTCGGGCTGGGCCGGGCCAGAGGCCTCCCGGGCGGCCCCGGCCCCGGCCCGGCCCGGTTTCCCGGCGCCGCCTCCCCCGCCAGGCCCCCGAGGCCGGTACCTGGAGAGTTGAAGTTGTCATTTCATCTCCCGGGCGGCCCCGGCAGCCCGCGGCGCTGGTTCCGGCCTCGGTGCGGGCCCCTGCGGGAGGCCGAGGACACTGGGTCCAGGACGGGCCGACGGGCGGAAGAGGACGCGCGGCGGGCGGGGCCCCGGCAGGGCGGCCTCGGCTCCGCTCGGCTCCGAACCCACTGCGAGCGAGCCAGCGAGAGGGAGAGAGCCGGCGAGAGGACGGCGAGTGCGGTCTAGAGCGGCCCAGCACCGACTCCGCGGTCGCCCCCCGGAGGCCGAAGTGGAGAGCTGCAGTGTCGGCGCCGTCCCCGCCCATCCATTCCCTGAGCTGGGGGAACACCGGCTGCAGAGCAGATAGATTCTCAGGACGCAAGGCAAGCTGAACGGGAAGAAAGGATCCAACGCGAGGAGCATAGTAATGGTCATGATGACTTGCCGTAGGACTGGAACGCAGAGCCTGTGAATGGGGGCAGTAGAAGCCTGGGAAGGTAGGTTCAAGCCAGATGGGGAGCCTTGAATGCCGGGACCAGTCCATCCTGGGGCAATTATCAAGCAGAGAAGGGATAGACAACAGATAGAAAATAGCCCTATAGCACTCAAGCACGTACAGGAGCCTCCCGCGGGCATACTTAGTGTAGTTTTTAAAGTTTAAAGAAAAGTGAGGAAATGAACCTTGTAGATTTTTTTAAATAAATGAAACGCTGCAAACTAAGACTTTTGGGACACCTTGTATAGGCGTGCAACAGAAGGAAGATATATACCAGGGAGGTCTGGCAAAAGATGCATTGGAAAGGGCATGCCCTGGAGGCAAATTGCAGGAGGTATAGCTGTGCTACAAAGTTGCATTGAGGTCAGAAAATGATGAGACATCGATAATATGTGACAAGAGATATTGTAAAGCTCTGCAAGACTTGGCAACTGATTGCATGAGGGAAAGGGGGAAAGGGCCAGAGGGAAGTCCACCTAGTACACGGAGGTGACAAACTGGGATTATGTCCCTGTCAACATCAAGAAATTAGATCCGAGATTTTTATTTTTGTTTTTGGAATAAGTAGGAAAGAAGGGTTCACTCACTCACTTAACCGTTAATTATCCAAGGACAAAGAGAGGGGAGCAATTTCATAGTCATTTATGTTTGCCTTGGGAATGTATTGTGTATTAGAGTACACAATGGATGTTTATTACAAACTGTGTGTAAGCAGAATCAACTGACCCATTTTATAAATTAGGACAGGCACTGACCTGTCAAATAGCATTGTGTCATCATGCCTGATATTACTGGGGGGAGGGATGTTTCTGGTTATTAAATAAAGTTGTCCCCTAATTTTCTGGTTCAGCAAAATCATTTTTAATGTACTTAGCTTCTTACCACATTTTAGCATTTTGATTTGCTGCACATTTGCCCCTTGTTAATTATTAATTGCCTATGATAATTATAATAAGCTCAGGCTTATGTTAAAAGTCAAGTGCATTTCTCAAGCATGCATCCACCTGAGGAGGCCTGGATTAAAAGTTGTTGAGGATAATGTTCAAAGTAAATGGTTGACACATCGATTTTCAACTATTCTTATTTCTTTGTACATTTCTGAAAAATAGACCTACCTTCTCCCCTCCCCCACCATGATTTGCATGAAAACTGAGGACCAGACGGATCAAACGATTTAGCTTCTGTCCTCAGGAAGTCAGCTGTACAACCAGGACAAGAACTCATTAGCTCATTAAAACTCTTAACTGGAAACATGTGGTTGCTTTAAATCTATTTATAACCGGCATTCCAGGCAGGTAGCAATTTGAACAGATATCTTCTAAGAGGCAACACTGAAGGTAAAAACAAGCACATCTAAAAGCAAAACTTTTTTATTATTTACAATATAAAGGTTACAAAGGTGTATATGTACTTATATATATATTGCCTTTTAAGTCACACATTTCCATTGTAATGTACAATGCTATAGTTAATATGCAACTCAAGGAAAGTGTTGTCTATGTATCCATATTTATAGTGTACATATAAAGCTTTCCTGGGATTGATTGTTAAGAACACAATACTGCCCTGTTTTACATGAATATTTTGATTGGTAGCCTAAGACCAGCCAGAAGATCCGAGTAAAGAACTCTTATTTGAATACATGACATACTTTTGATTCTTCCTAGCAGTATTATTACAATCTTTTAAGTCTCAATATTTAAAAATCACCAGGAACAATATGGGGGTGGAGTGGGGAGAGGGAGAAGAGGGAAAGAAAAAAAAAAGGGAGAGGGGAGCAAGAATTTGCACAGATGTTAGCCAAAACAGGCCATGTTGGGTAGTGGTTTCACACAAGTTATTTCCCCAAAGTCCTTGGGTAGATGGTACCAAAAGGAATAGGTGCTGCTTGTCATGCTGTATTCATTGTGTAAACATAACACTGGTGCCATTTATTACAGCAAGAAATTCCAAAATGGGGGGTGGCTAGGTGGCGCAGTGAGTAAAGCGCCTGCCCGGATTCAGGAGGACCCGAGTTCGGTTCTGGCCTCAGACACTTAACACCCACACAAAAAAACTGGCCGTGTAACCTTGGGCAAGTTACTTAACCCCAATTGCCCTCCAAAAGGCAAAAAAAAAAAAAAAATTCCAAAATGGCTCTTTCCAAAGGGCAGATTTGCTAAGGGAAACAACTATGAATGAGTGGTGATACTAAGTGTGAAATACAATTTAAAAATATCATCATGCATACTCCTGCCATCTAATAGGGTAGCTACATAAAGATGGGAAGTGTAACTGAATCCACTTAAACAAAAAAATGGATAAATGAGATTATGTTTCCCAGGCTGTGGATTGCAGATACCTAAATATACAGACCCCAATTATATATAATGGAGGACACCAGGGTGCATCTAATGTAAGGAACAAGACATTGAAAGCATGGATCACTTTTCAGGTACAGTTCTAGCATATCTGAAAACAACTTAAGGGCCAATGTGACTTTCACGTGCTATACCAAGAACAGGAATTTTTTTTTCTTGAATACACCTGAGGCTCATCCATTTATAAACTTGATCAATATTGTGAGGTCAGAGGAAAAACCTATTTTTAACTCAATAAGGCATTTTGTATAGAAAAGGGCTTTGGTTGGAAAAAGTTTTTTGATAAATTAAAAATTTTCTTCTCTCTTTTCTCAAGTACATTCCATGTTCTGGGACCATGTCTCCAGTAGTTGCTTAAAAAAAAAGAAAGAAAAAAGGATATTTCTCTGAGTTTCCCAAGGCTTCGTTTTGACCAATTACTAAGGAAGCATTTTACTATGCAAATAAGGAGCTATTGAGAGAGATGTCAGTCTGGGAATTTATAGAACAGCACCATTTTTAAAAAGTTGATGGGTGGAACAAAGAGTAACCATTTAATTCAACTCTATGTAATTAAAAGAATCTCCTCTTCTCCCTCCCCATCTCTCCCATCTTCACAGTTCTTCACTCAGAACAAGAGCTTGCTTTGTTTGGTCACATCTTATTTAGGAGATGAAATTTCATAACATGTCACATCAAGCTTTTTCTTCCTTCTTCCGGTGGGAAAGAAAAAAAACCGAATTTATTCTATTTTAGAGTTGGAAGGAACCCCCAGGGTCACCTAAGCCAATTCCTCTCCAAGTCCTGAATCCCTTCTTAGACGACTACTTCAACTTTTACTCCAAGTCTAGCACTGGATGGGAATTCACTACCTACCTTCCCCCTAAGGCAATTCCTGCAGGTTTTCCTTCCAGCCTAATTAATGAGATTTCCTTTAAAGTCCTGATTATCAAGGAAACTCAGTCTTTCCTCAAAGCCCAAGGATCACTTCGGACCTTTTTGTTCGGTTTGCCAGCATACCCAATTAGTAAAGATGGGAAAACACTTTGGTAAACATCTGAGGTGAAGTCTTTCATATCTACTGAGTAAGAGAAGGCATGAACTAGATTGGTCAAGAAGTCTGGCTTCTTTTGAAAGCCCAGAAGCACCAAATGCAGAACTGTGACTTATAGGCACTTAAATGCTCAGTGAATGTTCTTTCTCGTTACAGTATAAGCTATATCTAGTTTTAGCCAATACATTTTTAGATGAGTCAAGTTATGTTTAATATGGTATGTTACTGGTAACTATGTTCTTCAGACAGCAAGCACCAGATGTTATCTGTAAAAAGGCACATATAACCATGACATCAAAAGCAAGACAGCTGGAAAATGAGAAAAAATACTTGAGGGTCAGTCCCTGGAGAAGTTCACGAGTGGGGTAGGGCACTGTAGGAGAGATGACCAGACACTGAAGTTAAATTTCACCAATTTTGAAATAAAACCATTCCATCTAAAAACATTCCTTAAAAACTAAAGCATATAAATAACTCTTGTTAATAAGTATAAGAGGGTCTCACTTGGGTTAAAAAAATCAGCTTCAAAAGTATAAATTGGGGAGAATGTGGTTAGAGACAAATTTGTTAAAAGACCTGGGGAAATTTAGCAGACTTTAGAGAAGCCCAATGAGAGTCAATACAGTAGCCACTGTGATACATCAGGCACAATACCAGTAGTAAGGCTGCACTGGGAGAGGCAGGAGGGCAGAGTAAGGAAGAAGGGCCTCGTGAAGTGGAGAACATCATGGGGAGGGGCTCCTGGGATGATCAGCCTTGAGACTGTTCTATGAGAGAGGATCTGTGAAGGAACTGGAAAAAGTTCAGCCTGGAAAGGAAAAGACTTAGGGGGAAGCCATACAGCTAACTTTCAGTGTCTGAAGAAGGAGGAACAGATTTGTTCGGTGTGGCTCCAAAAGAGAGAATAAGAAACAATAGGTAAAATTTGCAAAGAGGCTCAATGTGTGATAAAACCTTGGGACTCTTAGAACCATCCAGAAGTGGAGTGGGCTGTCTTTGGGGCAGTGAGTTCTACCTCACTCAAAAGTTCTTAGGCAAAGACAGGAGAATCCCCTGTTGGGAGTGTTGCAGAGGGGATTCTTGGTCAGGTATGGCCAAGGTTGGATATTGGAGGAACCCTTCAACTCTGACATTGGGCACAGACTCACTTGGCATAAGCAACCCAACCTGTATCACCTGTAGCAAAAGCCAAACTCAACTTTGGTAGGAAAGGACACATTCTCTACATAAAATAAATCTCTAACACTGTTAGGACAAGTCACTCAAATTCATGCATCACTGATAAGACCCTTAACAGAATCAAGTGGTTAAGGTGGTAGCATAATCATTTCAGACATGTTTATCAATGTAAGTGCTGGGTAAGAGCCCATAAGTGAGGATTTTTATGAACTGTGTGGTTTTAAAAAAATATATATTAGCATCTTAAACCACTCAACTAGAAGTAAAACTTTGATGTACCTAGTTCTAGGTTACCAGGTGAAAGCGCTAACTAAAATGGGGGCATCAGATAATGAATTCTTATGCTTCCTATACTGGTGTGGGGAGACAAACATGATCTAAATTCAACTGAAAAATACTCTAGACTTCACTGATTGCATGAGGTCTTGCCAAAAAAGACAATCTGCAGTAGGGCAGTGGGTCATGTTTAAGCTAAAATATACTTTAAGCAGAGTCTTAAGGTCTAAAGTCCTCATTTTATAGAAATTAGAATTTCTCCAATGCAAGCAGCTTCAGAACCAAAGAGTTTTGGCATTTAACTTTTCATTTAATAATACAGGATTCAATAGCAACCTTTGGCCTTCCTACTTGACAGATCAACTGTAGTTTAATTTAGCGTTGGCAGCAACATAAAGTGAATGCTGGACATTTATACGGTTCAGTTTAAACGTTATCTAAAATCAATAGTTTATAGCCACCAAAATTAAGACAGTAACATAATTCAGTTTAAGTGTCAGAGCTAAGATTAAAAAAAACAAAGCACACACAGAGAAAAGTGTGTAAGTCTACATGTCTTCCCTGGAGCCTAAAGAATGTTTAACCCTTTAAGCAGGCAGGGCTTTAAAGATAATTTGCATAGCAGCTTACAAGGTAGTTTGCAGGTGAAAGAAAAACATAAACAGGGACTCTCATTTTCAGAAATATACTAATATAACTAACATTTATACAAATTATATTCTAGGATCTGAAGGTTTTTTTGAGAAAAAAAAAATCCATCAGACCGTTCCTCAGATGTAGTCACACCTCTTTGCCAATGAAAACCATTTATAGCAAAAGTTATTTTTCTGGGAGAAACATGATCTTATTAATTCTCCACATGGATATTTTTAATTTAAAAAAAACTGAAGAAAACTTATGATTTGGCAGCTAAGTGCAAATTTAAATAGCAGGTAAGATTTTGCTACTAGCATATACCTCTACAGAGTTAATTTACAGACATGAATAGCTAGTAACAGATTTAACTAATTGCTATTTTAAAGTATAATTTTTTTTTAAAGCAATTGGGTTAAGTAACTTGCTCAAGGTTACACAGCCAGTTATTTCTGGGTGTGGTGCTAAGTATCTGAGCCCGGCTTCGATCCCCAGGTCATCCCTATACTGGGGCCGGTGCTCTTACTCACTGAGCCACCTGGCCTCCCCTAAGTATAATTTTTTTTAATAGAAATGTAACAAACAAGGAATTCCCTAGCTCTACTTCCTGCCTATGCAGTAAGTTTTGGGAATTGTAAAGTTATTCAGAGTGCAGATAATATGAACGGATAACATGAACCAATAAGATATCCCTTATTTAAAAAGTGCTCAAAGATGGCTTTTGAAAACTTGAATGGCCTTTAGAATAATATTCTGAGAATATGTGCACATAGCCAGTATCTGACCTCACATTTCTGGGGTCTACTGGGTAATTATAATTACAATTATAATTATTCTAATAAATAACTGCATAAACATACATGAAAGAAAAATACATATCTATATAATGCTAGATTTTAAACTAATTTGCAGGTTGAGTTCTATTTTATGACCTTGGAAGGATAGATTTTCCTTTTACAAAAAGATAGCTGTTCCTACCTTTCAGTTTTTTTCTTTATAAGATGCCAGGGTAAGGACAGAGGGAAATGGAGGAAAAAAGAGAAAGAAAGGCTTCTGGGAGGAAAAGAGCAGACCCTCTCACCAACCAGTGGCTTATGAACTCAATTACATGAATGTGTTTGTGGGGGGGAAGGTGTGGAACAGAAAATCTCCATCCCCCCCACCTTGGTTGCATAGGAGTGTGAACAAAAAGTATCCAATGTCCAGTGGTTCCCTTTAAGCCCATCCATGGAGAGCACCAAGTACTTTCACAAGTCTCCTCATCAAAAATGAGAAGGGAATCAAAAGCCACCAGGCAGGTGGTCAGAGGCAGAAAGGCAACTATGCCTTTTTTTCAAACAATCTGCCATATTTGGCGAGCTTAATTAGAAACACATTTATCCAAGCTATCCCTTCATAAAGCACTCCATCTGTGGGCTAGGGATCTCACCAACCATACCCTGGTCACCCATGATTGGATGACTCCAAGAGTGTCTAAAAGGTGAAGCCTGAAAGCTTTCCCAGAGAGGCTGGTGTCTTGTTGGTGGGCTTCCATTTGTCCCTTTTATTTCTCTTTCAGGGTGCAAAGATCTAATCAAGACCCTTAGGTCTTTGATGCTTTTATGCCTGAGCAGCCCAAACTGGGAGAATGAAACCCACAATCTGATCACAGGTTAGTGGACGGACAAGGATGACTTTTCTTATTCTCACTTACATTTTACCCTGTACAAAATCTTCTTGTGAAGAAGGATGAATAGGGTGGTTTCCAGACATTCCCATGATAATATTTCTTGTTGGCTCAGGCTTTTTTTTTTTTAAACAAGAATATATAAAAATATCCACAACAAAGCAGGAATCTAAGGACATTATTGGGGAAATTTTAGTGTGCAGAATTAAACTTCTGTTCACCCTGGAAAACAGGAGTCCAATATAATGGTATTTGGATTGTGCCGAGATTTGACAGCTTCTGTTGAAAAGAGCCAAGCTCCTAGATTTAATGGCATCAAGTGCTGGAATTCTGCTTTAAGATATGACCTGGGCTACAACACATTCTTTAAAAAAAAAAAAAATCTTTGGGTCTTGGCTGCCCCCGGCCACCAAGACTTTTAGTATCAAAATTCAAATTGGATTTGAGATGAAAATGATATTTAAAAGACAAGTTAACCTTTAAGTTCCAATTTAAGATGAGCCTGTGGATTTTGAAAATAACAAATCCTATAAATAACTCTATTTTGCCTTCAGATTTGTATCTCTGCAGTTCAAGTAGGGAGGACAACTTAGATCTAGTCTTCAGAAATTCCATAGATCTGGGACAAGAGAACAAGGGCTCCTTCCTCATCCCTATCACATGTAAATCATTGAAGAGCAGAGGCAGCTCACGTGAAGGGGTAGGGCAGTGGCCGGGGGGGAGGAGCTGGCCTGTGCTTGCTCAAGAGACAAACGATAACCATTTCAAAAATGCTTACTCCTAGGATCCTTCATGGGATGCCCACCTCTCCAGAACTTCCCTGATGAAAGGAGGGAGCCTTCCAATGAGAACCTACTGGCCTGGCTCTCTGATCACAGACCTGCCATTTTCTGAATTTCTGCCAGTCTGCCAGAGTCAACACGCAGGCCAGCTGTGAGCTTCCACTGTTGCCTTCCTTTCAGATTCAGAATGACTGGTGTAACTCAAATGGCATTCCTACTCTATTTTTAACATTTTTCATAAATGTAGCCCTGTTAAAATTAGGGGAAGGGAGGGATTTACAATGCCACAAACCCAATAACCTTGCTTGTTCCGTTTCCTTGGAGTAATGCTAAGAATACTTCAGAAATGCCAGAGGGCTGTCCTAGAGCCTCACTGCATCTGCCAGGCTATGAGCCAACACTGGGTCTTGACATAGCTAAGGATGAATGATTTTTTTCCGTTATCTCTTTATGGGGGTTAAACCAGCCCATATATCGCAGAGCCTGCACTGGGATCAGGTGGCCCCACGGGATTGCTGATAGCATTTGTGCAAATGGGCTGATTGTTCCTCCAAAGTTCACTCTTGAAACAGGACGGCAGTTCTTCCAGGTCTGTCTTCTCTCCAGGAGCTTGCCAGCCGCCACAAATGCAGACACAGAAGCTGACCTTAATGAAGCATTCTTTAAAATTGGGAAGACCTTCCTTTAATGAAACTTGTGATGATATTCAACTACATCTGACCCATCTTGACCAAAGGCACATTTGGCTAGCCATTAAAAAATGGCTTTGTATAAAATAAAGATTTTCTTTTAATATCAGTCTCATACCATAATATTCTCTGTTTCCTTCCAAAAACATTAGTTAGGGAAAAAAAAAACCCAAAACTGAAATGAGTAGATATTTCCTTGTAATACCCTGGTCTCCAATATTCTTTCTGCTAGGTGCTGGTTAAAAATATATGGTGAACTAAATCGACATTTCACAAGTTTTATGGTATAAACACTTTTGAGTGATAAAACTTGGTAAATTGGGTGGTGATGCCTGTGGTGGGGATGCAGCAATAGCATCATGACAGAAAGAGGGACACCCGTGGGGCCCGCCATTGAGGCTTCACGCAGCCCAAGGTGATGGCGATCTCTGACCAAAACTTAGGAAGCCACTGAAATGGCCACAAAGCCAACAGCCTGCTTGCAAAGAAAGGGTGTGGAGAACTGTCCAGCACATGTGCTTGTGGTGCAAGGCTGAGCACCACATCAAACCCATGAACTCAGGAACAAGGGGAGTGTCTCTCCAATATTTGCTCGTATTTGGAAAGTAGAACCATGACCCCACCCCATTATGGGAGAAGAAAGACAAACACAGATGATGAACACAGAGAATGTACAGAAAATAGCTCGTCATTCTACAGTCATGGAAGTCACACCTCCCTATTCCTAACTAGGGAGGGACCTCAGGGAGAACACTGGAGTTCCTGCAGGTGGGGGCTCGTCATCCCGGGATGGGCTCTGAACACGGTCTGGGCTTAGCAATGATTGCAGGTCCTTGTCAAGGCACTGATGCTGTAGGAGAGAGCGAAAGAAGCAGCTTGTCTTTTGTGCTTAATTGTTTTCTTCAGAGGCAGAGGTGCTCCTTGGGGTCCTCAGAGCTCAGTGGCCTTGGGCTCACACCAGCAGGCCCATGCGCGTGACTTTGGCTGACAAGAAGGTGTGCACCACAAAAACAATTGGCTTGGGGCACGAGTGCAGGTCCATGGTCTGTGGGGAGAACATGTGAGTCAGTTAGTACTTTCGGGATTATCTAGAGTCAGCACTCTGGTAAGACCCCCCCCTTATGTCCACCAGGGCCCCTCTCTCATCAGCGTGGAGACAAATGGGGTACAGTTGACTTTCATTATATATAAAATCAAAAAAGTATACTTTGAAATTTCTGAAACTACTCTAGTCTCAACATTTATTATACTTAAGAACCACAGTAAATTTAAATGAAGCAACTTTTAGGGTAGTTATGCACAAAAATATTTATAGCAGCTCTTTTCATAGTAGTTACTGAAAGCGAAGGGGGTGCCCATCGATTGAGGAATGGCTAAACAAAATATGGTATATAAACACAGTATTTACAGTAAACACAAATACAAAATATTTTTGTGTAATAAGAAATGACAAAATTGGGAAGACTCCTGTGAAATGATACAGATCGACATGAGCAGAGCTAAGAGAATTATTTCTACCGTTACAATATCTCTTCTTCCAAAGTGTCTGACAAAGAGGTGACCCTTCCCTTTCCACATGCTTCCATCCTATCACCTCCTGTCTTCTCCAGCAGCCTTCACTCTCCATCCCCTTCAATCTTCCACCTCTTCCTCTCCACTGGCTCCTTACCTGTTGCATTCAAACATGCCCAAGTCTTCAGAAATCACTGGGTTCTGTCACCCCATTAGCCTTTCATTCTAGATCTCTCCTCTCTTCCTCATCCAAATTCCTTGAAAAAACTGTCCCTACACCCAGCCTTTACTTCCTCGCCTTTTGCTGACTTCTCAATCTTTTGCAATCTGGCTTTCAACTGAAACAGCTTTCTCCAGAGTCACCAATGCTTCCTCAATTGCCAAGTCCGACAGTCTTTTCTCAGGACTCGTCCTTCCCAACACAGTTGGTGCATGGGATACTGCTGACTCTTTTTTCCTCCTGGATGCCCTCTTCTCTCTGCCCTAGCTCCCGAGCTCCCCTCAGTCTCCTTTGCTGGCGCCTCATTCCTATCATGCTGGTGTTCTCAATATTCTCTCCCAAGCTCTTCTTCTCTGGCACCCTCGTCATTACTGCAGGCCTAATTACCATCTCCATTGCAGACAACCACACTCTCTCGCACACATATACACAGCCCTAGCCTGTCCCCAGCTTGGAGGTTGTAACCACATCACCTGCTGCTTATTACCCATTTCAAAATGGATGTCCCAGAGACACCTGAAACTCAGCTTGTCCAGAACTGAACTCTCTCCCCTCCTCTTCCTCCTCCAAAGTCGCTATTTTTGCCCAAGGCCTCACCATCTGTCCAATCTCCCGATCTGTAACTGGCATTATTCATTCCTCCTTTTCCCTCACCCCACATGTCCAGCCAGTTGCCAGATCCTGCTGGATCTGCCTCCACAACGCTCTTCCATTCCATCTCTTCTCTCCATTCTAACTGCTGTGACCTTTCCATCTGTCTCCTAGTTGGTCTCCCCACCTTAGGTCTCTCATTATTCCAGTTCAAACTACACAATTCAATTTTCCTTCAACCCCAAACCAACCATGTTACTTCGTTAACCAATAAACCCCAGCAGCTTCCTATTAACCGTAGTCTAGACTGGTCATTTCTGTTTAGTTTCGAGCCCTTCACAACTCTATCCCAATAGGGAGTTTATCCTCACAGAGGAATTGTGGGGCAATGGATAGAATTGGCCTTGGGGCCTGGAAGACCTGAGTTCAAGGCCCACTAGAGATACAAAATGGCCTTGTGACCCTGGGCTCTAATTCACTTTAGCTCTCAGGGCTCTAGGCAGCTCCTTAACACTAGAAATTGCAGAGAGATGCTGGCCTATATTGATGGAGGGAGCTTCCCCTTCACCAATAAAGTCACAAATCCAGTCCCCAGTCTTAACTTTCCCTTGAGGTTCAGGGGACCACTGCTTCTGCTTGGAGCTTCAGGGAAGCTTTGGCATGAAGAACCGGCTGACCACGGTGCACATTTACTTCTAAAGCATCCATCTCCACATTGCGCCTGGGCCTTCCACATACCTACTTTGTTCCTCTGAGGGAAACTGTCTCTGCTTCCTTATCCTTCCACAAACAGAAGGCAAATGAGAAAGCGTGTCACGCTGTGTGGGCACAGCCCTCGGACTATTTCCATTCAAGGAAGAGTTTCCTTGGCAACTAAATGACTAAATTTCAACTGCCCCCTCTTAACAGATCACCAGCATTAGCGCTGGCTAGAGTTGTTGTTTTTTTAAGGGCTACAAAAGAAAAACAAGAAAAGCAGGCAGGTAAATTGAAATGGCCTTTTAAAATCTCTTGGGGGGTTTTTGTCAGTGGGTTGCATGCTTATCTGCCTGAGACGGAGAGGTTCACTGAAGATAAATTGGACGATTGTGATTATGTAAAATCAAAAAGGTTTTGTACAACAAAACCCAATGCATCTAAAATTAGAAAGAAAACAGCAAATTGGGGGTAGGTGGGAAATCCTTGCTGCAAGTTTCTCTGAGAAAGGTCTCATTTACAAAATATAAAAAGGCAGGGGGGAGGGGAGGAGGGCACACAGCTAGGTGGCACAGTGAATAGAGCACCAGCCCTGGGATCAGGAAGACCTGAGTTCAAATCTGGCCTCAGACACTTGACACACTTACTAGCTGTGTGACCTTGGGCAAATCACTTAACCCCAACTGCCTTCCCTTACCCCCTCAAAAAATAATTATATATGTATGTTTATGGAATTAATGGAATTAATTTGCAAGAGAACAATTCCCCAGTAGATAAATAGTCAAAAGATAAGAACAGGCAGTTCTCAAAGGAAGCCATCCAAAGTATAAACAACTTTGTGAAAAAAATACTCCAAATCATTAATAGAGAAATGCAAATGAAAGCAAATTTGAGGTTCCAGTCCACCCATTAGATTTGGAAAGATAACAAAAAAACAAAAATGACAAAGGGTGGCTCAGAGAAAAATGGACGTACAATATAATTGGTCACCCATTCTACAAAGCAAACGGGGGGTGGTGGGGTGGTGGAGGGGGCTTGGGCGGGCGCAGAATCAAGATGGCAGAATAAAAGCAATTTGGAACTATGTCCCCAAAGTTACTAAACTATGAATAGTCCCCTTTGGCCCAGGGATACCACAACTACTGATAAAAGAAAGAGGAAAATAATCTACATGTACAAAAATATTTGTAAAAGCTCTTTTTGTTATAGCTCAAAATCAAAGACTAAGGGAATGTACTCCTATTGAAAAAAGGCTAAAAAATTGTGTATATGAATGTAATGGAATATTACTATCCATAAGAATATTTCTGAGGAGAGTGGGAAGCCCAAGAACTGTTGTAGAATGAAGTGATCATACAGTGAAAGCAACTTGAGTGATCAATTCAGTGATAAACTTTGAGTCCAAAGGAAGATGAAACACTCCACTTGCCTCCTGTTGGCGAAGCTAAGAGTATCCTATTCCATTACTTCTGTACCATGGTTTGTCCAGCCATTGCCCAAACCATGAAAGCCCCCTTCGTCAGTGTTCTGCTAGCACAAAGTGCTGCTATGAAAGGCATTCTGTCTTGGTCCTCCTTGGAGTATCTTCCCAGTAATAAAATTACTGGATCAAAGGATATGAACAAGTTAGTGGTTTGTCTTGCATGATTGTTTTCTATAGCAGCCGGATAAATCCATAACTCCAACAATTTCAACATAAGGGTATCAACATTGACTATTTGTATATTTGTACCATCTTTTGCCATTTTAAAGCATGTAGGCTGTTTTCTTTTGCTTTCCTTTGTTTTTGTAGGGGGGAAGGTAGGACAGTTGGGGTTAAGTGACTTGCCCAAGGTCACACGGCTAGTTTGTGTGTGTGTGTGTGTGTGTGTGTGTGTGTGTGTTAAGTGTCTGAGGCCAAATTTGAACTCAGGTCCTCCTGACTCCAGGGCCGGTATTCTATTCACTGCGCCACCTAGCCACCCCACGTGTGAGTTGTTTTCATTTGTATGTGTTTTTAGTAACTTGAAGCAATTTTTCATATGGTCATTGTAAACTGGTCATATCCTTTGATCAGAGTAATAAATCTAATATAAGTACCTATTGATGGACTGGCTAACTGAAGAATGGCTACTATATATTATATATTTGTGTCAATTCCCTATATAGCTTGGATATCCTACCTATCATAGATACTTGATGTGAAGATTTTCCCCCCACATTTGACAGGTTCTTTTCCTATTCTAGCTGAACTGATTTTGTGCAAAAGTAGTTTAACTTTATGTAATTAAAACTATCTATTTGAACTTTTATGATCCCTAGGGTAAAGAATTTCCCCTTTGTCAGAGTTGTGAAAGGTATCTTTTCTAAGTTTTAGCTTTTTAAAAAAAGCAATGTGACTTTTTATATTAAGGTGGCAAATGCACCTAAAGTTTATTGTGCTATATAGTTTAAGATGCTGGTTTAAAACCAACTTCTCAAAGTGTTTTCCATTTTCCCCAGCAATCCTTATTAAAAAGGGAACCCTTCCTCCTACCTCCACCCCTAAAGTTTGTGTTTGGGGCTTTACTGAACCCAGGACTGTCCTTTTCAGTAGTTTCTGGTTCGAACTTGCCTATTCTCTTCCACTGAGCTATTTTTGGGGTTATTTTGTTTTCAGTTGTGTCTGACTCTTTGTGACCCCATTGGGGGTTTTCTTGGCAAAGATAAAAGTAGCTTGCCATTTTCTTCTCCGGTTCATTTTACAAATGAGGAAACTGAGGCAAACAGGGTAATTTGCCCGGGCTCACATAGCTATTTTCTGAGGCCAGATTTGAATTCAGGAAGATATCCTCCTGACTCCAGACCTGGCACTCTATCCATGTACCAATTAGTTGCTTATTCTTTATTAAACCAGTATTAAATAGTTTTTGTGATTAGTAATTCATAATATAATTTGACATCACTTCATTCCTACCTGTTATTTTTTTCAAGATTCTAGAACCTTTTTTTTTTAAAAGCAATCGGGGTTAAGTAACTTGCTCAAGGTTACACAGCCAGTTATTTTTGTGTGGGTGCCGAGTATCTGAGGCCGGAACCGATCCCGGGTCCTCCCAACTCTGGGGCCAGCGCTCTTACTCACTTCACCACCTGGCCGCCCCTTGGATTCTAGAACTTTTAAAAATGATTTCCCCAATCCCACTCACCAGTTCTCCCTCCGGACCACCAAAATCCAAGTACAGATTTCTGATACCATCATCAGCAGACATTTTTAACTTCTCAAAGGGGTATCGATATAACATACTCCCTCCTTCTCGGGAGATTGTGAATCCATTCTCATAATGCACCGTGAGTCGTACTTCCTGGCCATTCATTATGCAGCCTGTATGAAAAAAAGCATGAAAGAGCATGATTAGGAGGGTTTACATTTTGCACTATTGAGTAGTGGAGAATTCTTCTGATTGGGAGGAAGACGACATATTCTCAAACTGCAGTGAGTCACTGCTTACTTGGCATCTGCCAATGGAGGCCTCATCTTGGTCACTGAATTCTCTATTGATACAGAAAAGAGACCACCGTATTCTCTTTGACATATGATCCAGTTCAAAGCAATTAAACATCAAAGAGGTGCTTGCAGTCCCTGGCCTTGAGGAGTTAATACTCTAACTTGGGAAATCAGACATAAATACACAATAATAAAATGCATCAAAATGAATGGTGGCCCAGTGCACTAGGATGTCTCTGAGTGATGGTGACCAGTCACCGGGAAAGGTCTTTTGGAAGGAGGTAGTTTAGGGTGGCTGGTGAAAGAAGAGAGGTCATTGATAGGTCAGTCAGTTCATAAACATTTACCAAGTGCCAGGCACTGCAGTAAACACTGGGGATGGAAAGAATGGCCAAAGACAATTCCTGCCCTCAAAGAGCTTACGATCTAATAGGGGACACAACATGAAAATGATATATACAAAGTAAGCTCCATACAGGATAAGTAGGAAATGGCACACTGGAATTAAGAGGGGCTGGGAAAGTCTTCCTAGGGAAGGCGGGACTTCATCTAGGATTTAACTGAAGCCAAGGGGTGGAGATAAGGAGAGAGAGCATAGCATGCATGAGGGAAAGAAGCCAGGGAAAATTTTCAGAATTGGGAGACAAGAGTGTCTTGTGTGAAGAACAGCAAGGAGGCGAACGTCACTGGACTGTAGTGAAGATGTGTGTGTGTGTGTGTGTGTGTGTGTGGGGCAAGAATACTGGCAAGATTGGGGGGAGGGTAGGTTATGAAGGGCTTAGAACACCAAAAAGAAGTTTTTATATTTGATCCCAAAGGCATTAGAGTTGGGGGGGGGGGGAGGAAAATCACTTTGATGGCTGAATGATGGACACATTAGGGAGAGGGGGAAAGAGACTTGAAGCCAGCAGGACACCCCCAGCAGACAGTTGCAATAATCCAGGTGTGAGGTGACAAGGGCCTATACTAGAGAGATGGCAGTGTCAGGAGAGAAGGGGAATAATCAAGAGGTGTTTCAAGGTGAATTTGACAGGTGACAGCTTGAGTATGGGGGTGAGAGGTGGTGAGGAATCCAGGATCACGCCTTTGTTGTAAATCCAAGGGACCAGGAGGATGGTGTCCTCTGTAGTAATAGGGAAGGTGGGAGGGGGAAAATGAAGTTTGGTTTTGGACATATTTAGTATAAGCTGTCCACAGGACATCCAGTTTGAAATGTGTATCTGAAGATGTGGTAATGGAGGTCAGCAGAGAGTTTAGGGCAAAATAAACAGATGTGACAATAATCTACATAGAGACAATTGAGTCCGTGGGGATCTATGAGATCACCTAATGAAATGTTATAGGGGGAGAAAAAAAAGAACTAGGACTCAGCCCTGTGGAGCATCCATCCATAGCCAGTAGGCATGATCTGGTAGAGGATGCAGTGAAGGAACAGTCAGATAGGCAGGAGAACCAGGAGAAAGGGGATGTCTTTGAAACCAAGAGATAAGAGCGTATCCTGTGAGACAGGAATGAAGGAGGAAATGGGGCAGAAGGTACCTGGTAATATAAGGTAAGGAAGAGGGAAGAAGAGGGAGCTCCCATCAAATAGCCTCAGCCTTTTCAATAAAATATGAGGCAAGCTTCTATGTGGAGAGGTGAAGGAGAGGTGCCCATGGGAGGCTTGAAGAGGAATGAGAAGGTTTGGAAGAGCCGCTGTGAACAATGAGCTGATAGGGCAGATACAGCAGGCTTGCCAAGCAGCAGTGAGGGCCCAGCTGAGATTGTATAACAAATCTGTAGCGGAATCAGTCAGAACAGGTGCAGATCATCAGGGTGTTCCAAGACTGGGGCTTGGAAGGGTACAATTAGTGATATGACAGGGATATAAAGCACCCGGGAGAAGAGGAGAGTGTAGAGTTGATCTGGTTCATAAAGGATCAAGATGGGAAAAGGGGGAGAGTGTGGCTAACGCAGGGGAGGTAGGCCTGGGAAAGAACTGAGAACTGAGGTGATGAGGGATTAGAGGTCATGGTGTAGATGAAGAGGCAGAAGGCCAGCAGACTGTGATCAAGTAAGGGAATTTCACAGTTCATGAAAAAAGAGGTGGTGCCTTTGTGGGTGGTGGCAAGATCCAGGGTATGACCACCTCTGTGCATAGCTGTGATACAGTTGAAGAATTGGGAGATCGGGGTGATTTAAGGTTAGGGTGAAGTCTTCTACGATGAGGACAGGAGTGGAGGAGGAGGAAAGATTGTAAGGCAAGGACTCATTGAGAGAGGGAGGAAAGAGAATGCCCTGGAGGTCTGTAGGCCTACACCTGCATATGGATTGGCAGGCAGAAGAAACTAGGGGGCTGGGGAGGGAGAAGGGGAGAAGATGGGCTAGGGGGATGGTTATGGCAAAGGCAGAAGGGAGCGTGACTCACTAGGGAACAGAAGGAGGGTGGAGTTGGGGGTTTGTGTTAGGGAGAAAGAAGAGAAAAGAATAAAGCCAATGGTTAGCAAGAGGGTACAGCTGACAAAACTCAGACCATCATTTTTTACTAACTGATACAAATCAAAAGGTAAATTAGACCTCTCAAGGTAGAAGGAATTCTAATTTTCATCCTTTCCAAAACAGGTTAATGGATTCTTTAGCAAAGTTACAAGTCTTTTTTTTTTTGCTTTTCCCCCCCCCAAAGTTACAAGTCTTATGGATAACTCTTATCAAACACACGTGGATGTGTGTCTCAATCTCATGTGTGATTTTCTTAGATACAGAATACTACCTCCTATAGATCTGGCCTCTATCTGCATGTTACTGTGAAGAAACTGGCCTTGAGTCACACAGTTAGGACTCATTAGAGGCTAGAGTGGAATCCACATTATCTCAGGTCTCAAGCCAGATCTCCACGCACTACGGCTGATGGAACGGTTCCTTAGAAATCATTTGTTCAAGCCTCTCATTTTACAGATAAGGAAAATGAGGTCTAGTGAATCAGTCGTGACAAGAAAATTAATTGCTCATTAACTACATGATAGTAGATTATTTGAATAACTTGAGTTATGTAGAAAAGCTTTATTAAGACTCTGTAAACGTGTGGCTATAAACCTGTATGTGTACATTTTCCTCAAAGGTAAATTCCAACCAACCAAGTTAAAGAAGAGAAAGAAAACTTGTTTTATTTCTTTTGTGAAAAACTGCTTAATAATTTTTAGCTCTTGCTTAAAAAAATTTATGGTGCTGTTCTTCACAATTGTTGCTTACATAAATAACATTACAGAACGATCAGTCCTTTTATCTGTGGAGAGCCCGTGTTGTACAGTGGATAGAGGGCTAGAGCTGGAATCAGGAAGGTGACGGTTCAGACCCCACCTCTGACACTTGCTTTGTTACCTTGGGCAACCCCAGTTAGCTCTAAGCTTGTGAGTCCCAGACAGGTGGGCTCTGCCTTGATTGATACAGGAGGGTTCCGGGTCAGTGAAATAGGCCACTGGAATATTGACCTTAATCTCCGGAGAGTTCTGAGGTTTTTCAAAGCACTCTCACATATACTTTCTCATCCTTGCAAAAAGTGGTGAGGCCAACAGGACAGGTACAGTCCCCATTTGACAGATGAAGAAACAGAGGCTCAAGAAGGCTAAACTTCCAAAGATCATGCAGCTGGTAAGGGACAAAGCTGGGGATGGAGATGAGGTCGTTGAATTCCAAGTATGAGGAGGGATCCTTTTCACGTATGGCTATACCAGTTTCTCCATAGGCCACCTACACAGTGTGTGTGTGTGTGTGTGTGTGCGCGTGCGCACGTGTATGTATGTGTGTGTAATTTTGGCAGTCTAAGCTGTTGACATTATGCCTAACACAATATCTGGCACATATAAAATAAAATAAGTACTTATTGAAATGAAACCCCTTTCATTATTGCCTAAAGCTACATGCTCAGGACCACTGGGCTCTCCCCTCCACCTGGCAGCTGAACCCACATTGTCTTGCTTCCCCACAGTGAATGTCGTCAGCCCACTGATTGTCTTGATTCTTAAATTTGCACTCACAGCACTTATTCTGATGCTTTGCACACAGTGAGCACTAAATAAACACTGACATTCACACAAACAGAAATGTAGATTTTTTTTTTGAGTAAAATTTTCATTCTTTGAAATTAGCCACTAGAGGGAGCTTAAACAGACTATACCAGATCCTTCCGATTTTTCTCCGCAAAGAACTTTGGAAGTTCATTGGAATATATATATATTTTTTTAGTCAGCCCTGGAAGAGTTCCTGTTTTAAAAAATCTGATATTCTGAATTCTTTATGTCCCTACAGCCATCTGGCTTGTCAGATGTTACCATTTTAAAGATTCCTACACAACATTTATATTAAAAATTCTCCACCCAGGGATGAATGAATTTCAATGTTCAGCAAAGTAAACCAGTGAGTTGTATCCAAAGGGTAATTAATAATAGCATAAAAAGAAAATGTTAATACAAAGTTTTACAATGAATATTTAACCATGGGCATAAAGACATCTCTGGAGCTTGGGAAAATGTCACTAAAGGCAGAGAAGCCAGGTTTATTTCCAATATCACCTCTTCAAGCTGCCAAGATGCTGACAGTCACTTTAATGAAGTGATAATGGAAGAACACATTTCTGCACACACTTAAGATTTGTCTATGTGACAATGATATTAGCTCAAATGAAAGGAAAGCATGTTACAATCACTTAATTACTACTGGAAGTGAAATATCAGTGATACCTAGTGAGACCTCCTTGATCAATTCAGCTGCAGCATGACAACCTTGTACAAGAACCCGGGTCCAAGTTGACAGGTCCCGATGTGTCTCTACCCTGAACATGTGCATCTCGATGCCCTGACGGGAGCCCGTCCTGGTGGCAAATGTAAGGTCAGATCCAATGGACGGTGACCTACATCCCGAGCCCGAGTGTACCAACCTGGGGGCAGAGAACACAGACCTGGTGAGCATTCTAAGAGGAATACAAGAGCCAGCATATGACTAAACACTAAAATGAAGACCACAGGAGACATACTTGGGTTGTACAGGAGAGAAAAATCTGTGTGGAGAGGGTGATGACTTCATATCCAGCTTCAGGCACAGCTTGAAGGTGGGCTAAGATCCACACAGGTGGAAAAGAGGGCAGAGGAGGTAGGAAGTCTCACACAGGGGGCTCTGAATAAAACAAGGTAGGAAAAAAAAGTCTAGTCCAGCTGATGGTACAGGGGATGAGGGAAGATGGTGGTGGAAACAGCATCAGCTCGAGGCATATCAGATGTCTGTCTCTAAGCCTTTCCTCTCTCTGTCTTCCCTCCTTTTCAGAGTTTAAGAACTCTGTTAGAAGTAGTGTGGTACAGTGAAAAAACAATGGAAGTTGGGTCAGAGGACCTCTATTCAAATCCCACCTATGATGCTTACCAGCTGTGTGACCATGGGCCTCAGTTTCCCCATCTGGGAAGGAGAGGGTTGGACCAGATGTCTTTGAAGGACCTTTCCTTCTAGCTCTAAATCTACTCTGTTGCTCTGTGGTTTCATTCAGGAGGAGGAATAAACGGATTGTCTTCCTTCCAAAGTTCACTATAAATGAAAATGGGGGGAGAGGATGGAGGGGAGAGAAAGAAAGATCTTTGGGAGGTTTTTGAGACAAGGGTCCCAAGGGGTCCAGGACCCCTCTGTCCCAGAGGCTGTGCTGGGGAAAAAGATGCAAGTTGTTGAGTTGAGCATCTCTTTGCTTAGTCCTATTGGGAGCCAAATTACTTTCAATGAGA
This sequence comes from Petaurus breviceps papuanus, assembly GCF_028583685.1. NCBI lineage: Eukaryota > Metazoa > Chordata > Mammalia > Diprotodontia > Petauridae > Petaurus > Petaurus breviceps. The sequence goes on from NW_027185771.1 coordinate 3,137,166, forward strand.
GAAACTATTTACTGTTTCTTGAGGTGAAAATTCGTCATGCTTTATTAAGGATGAGCTCTTTGTATTCCAACTGAATTTTGTGTTCACCAAATAACAGGACATTTGCCACGATTGATTGATAGAATGTCAGAACTTGTATGGAACACTGGAAGGGAGCAGGCAAAGTTCTTTCTTACCATACAATTTGGGACAAGGAAATGATGGTGACACAAATATTATATACCATGATACTTTACAATCAAATTGTCCACGCAGGACTTAATTTGTCTTTCAAAATTTTTTGTAATTGATGCATTAAAATTTATTTTGCATTGAGAATTCAATGACACCATAGGATGTAATTATAAATGTAAAGGGACATACCTTGGGGTAGAAATTACCCCTTATGGTAGTTAAGGCAAACAAAATGAGGGATGGAAATGAAGTAAAGCAGAGAAAAGAAATCAACAGTGAGAAAGAAACGTGACCAATACGGAATATCAAATCTTCTCATACTGCCTACTCTGTGCAACTCAGAAATGAAGCCTGAGGCAAGAAGAGAATTTCAAGGAAAAAGTCCCCCCAAAAATGTGACATCTAGAATTTATGACAGGAAAAATATTTGTAGGAGGGAAAAATGTGCAACAACTTGTCAAGAACTGAGTGCTTGTACAATATATTAAAGAAGCACCCCCAACTGGTAGCCAAGAATGAACTGCACATGTATAAAAACACAAGGAATGCTATTCTCATCCAGACCATTGAATTTTTCAAGGGTTTAATTTCAGGAAAACCCTTGAATCTAGTCAGTTTCCACTATTCCTCCTTCACCAAAACAACATTACTTAAAAAATGTTACACACCACCTCTAATCCAACATGCATCTATTAAATGCCTACCACATGCAAAAAACAGACCAGGGTAGACTTGGAGAATTGTTCAGTTGTTTTTTCAGTTATGGCCTATTTGGGGTTTTCTTGGTAAAGACAACACAATGGTTTGCCATTTCCTTCTCCAGCTCATTTTACAGATGAGGAAACTGAGGCAAACAGGTTTAAGTGACTTTTCCAGGGTCACACAGCTGGTAAATCTCTGAGTCAAGAGTTGAACTCAGGAAGATGAATCTTCCTGACTCTAGGACAGGCATTCTATCCACTGCATCACCTAGCTGCCCTGGCTCCAGGAATACAAAGACAAATTGAAAAATTGTCCCTGCCTTTAAGTAGCTTACATTATAGTAGAGGAACACAATATGGGAATAGCTAGGTATACACATGATAAACTTTTTTTTTTGAAATTCAATTTTATTTTATTTTCAGGTCCAAATTCTTTCCCTCTCCTCTCCTTCTGCCCCACTTGTTGGAAAGACAAGAAAAGTGAAATTCATTACAAATACACACACACATATACATACACACACACACATATATATATATATATATATGCATCACAGAGAGGGAGAAAGAATCAGGCAAAACAAACCCCAGCATTAGCCATGTCCAGAAAAAGAGAAAGAAAATAAAATATGCTTCGGTCTGCTCTCTGAATCAGTCAGTTCTATATCAGGAGATGGGCAGCATGTTTCATGATGAGTCCTCTGGAAGGACTCATCATGGTAGGTCATTGTGTTGTTCAGAGTCACCAAGTCTTTCAAAGATGATTATCTTTATAATATTGTTATTGTATAAATTGTTCCCCTGGTTCTGCTCATTTTACTTTGCATCACTTCATCTATGTCCTCCCGTGTTTTTATAGAACAACAGTATTCCATCACAATCATATACCATAATTTGTTCAGCCATTCCCCAGTTGATGGGTATCCCCTATGCTCTGTAACTCAAAAGAAACATGAGATGTGCAAATGTAGACATCTCCAACTCAAATATTCATTCAGACTGTTTGTGCCCAACCTGTGGTAGAATTTTCCAAGTTTGTATTGGTCTGATCTACCATAGTCAGATACACTATACATTGATCCCAGCATTATGATGTCATTTTGTTCAAGCACAAGGACAACCACAGGGCTTTGCCGCCACAAAAAGGGCTGCTATAAATGTTTCTGTATATTGTGGGTGTAGCAGCAAGCACCCTAGCATATGCAGGATGGCTGCCAGCACAGGTTCTTAGATCTGCTTTTCTAAAGGAAAGCAACTCAAAATGGGTTAACAATCTTACTTTAATCAAACATATATCATTTACCTAGTTCAGGGGAAAAAGTTAACACCCTGAACTTCAGAGAATACAAACAGAAGTTACAAGCAGACAGAGAAAGAGGATTCCAGCTGTCTGACCATCACATCCATACCTAGTCAGTTACCAGAGAGGGAAGCACCAACATCTGGGTTTTCAAAGCCTGGGGGTCTCAATGACTGCCCAGAGTCTCATCTGGTCAAATCACACAACTCTTCTCAAAGTGAGCCCCAAAGCAAAACCTCACATCAGGGTATATATAGTCTTCTCCTGGCTCAGAGAATGTCACAATCCCCTTGACCCATTGTCCAATCACAAAGCAACAAGGTGTGGGCATTTCTGAAAAATAAGTCTCCTGCCACAGGCTCCATGTGACCACATTTGGCCCATTAGAGGGCAGAGTATATTTTCAAATCAAGGAAGCTTCTCAGAGTCACTTAAGCCTATCAAAGGACCAAGGGGCAGGGAAGATCTTCAAATTCCCATTCCTATAACAATAGGTCCTTTTCCTTTTCCTGTGATCTCTTTAGGGTACAGACCTAGTAGTGATATTGCTGGATCAAAAAGGTATACAGAAAATAATTTGAGATTAAAGAGAGAACAAATGGGGGCGGCTAGGTGGCTCAGTAAATAGAGCACTGGCCCTGGAGTCAGGAGGACCTGAGTTCAAATCTGACCTCAGACACTTAACACAAAACTAGCCATGTGACTTTGGGCAAGTCACTTAACCCCAATTGCCTTACCTTACCCCCTCCAAAAAGAAGAAAGAACTTAGGGAGATTTCGAGGTATTTCACAAAGCACTGAGCCTTAAAGAAGGCCAGCAATTCTAAGAGCCTAAGGTGAGCTCAGAGTGCATTTTTTAGAGAATACCAACAGGCCAGTTTGGTTAGGATATAGAGCGTATGGACAGGCTTTGCCTGGAAACATAGATGGAAGCCAGATGAAACGCCAAACCTAAGGATTTCTATTTTATCTTATAAGTCACAGGAAGCCACGGCACTCTCAGCAGAGGAGTGACATAGAGACCCGTGCTTTTTAAAGAATATTCTGGTAGCTGTGTGGAGGATAGAAGACATATAGGGAGCAGAGAGACCAATTAGGGGCATGTAGCAAGAGGTGATAGGGGCCTAAACTGTGGGGGCAGGAGGAGGGTGGTTGTATAAGTGGAGAGAAGGAACAGGAAGTCTGTTCTGTTGTAGAGTCGGAAACTGAATCTTGAGGATGGTATAGGAGTGGGAAAAGCCAAGGAAGACTCTTGAGTGTCAACCCAGGTGACTGGAAGGATGGGAGTCCCCAAATGGGCTTGAGGGGCAGGGGTGGGGGGAGGGAAAGTACAGGGAGATGGATTCCAGCTGGGATATATTGAATTTAAAATTCCAACATTTTTCCAGATTGGATTCTTTTAAAAATCTTGTTAGGGAATAGTGTAATGTTAATAGGATATAAGATCTTCCCCACCCATTAATAGGCCTCATTCAGAGCCCATTAAGGGAAGCTTGCTTAGGGGAGGCTTGCTTGTAGGAAGACCTTCACACCTTTTGTTAAGTTGTAATTAGGCACTGAGTCAGAGGGTTGTGATGCCCTCTGGCTGAAAAAAGGGTATATATACTCTGAGGTTAGCATTTTGCTTTGGGGTTCACTTCATTGGAAGAGTATTCTTGTGATTTGACCAGATGAGACTCTGGGTAATCCTTGAGGAGCCCCCTGACTTTGAAAAACTCAGATGTTGGTGCTTCTTTCTCTAGTAACTATGTATATATTGCCTTGGTCAGACAGTTGCATCTGTCTGTTGATCTGTGCTAATTTCTCAGTTAGAAGCCCTGTCTGTTGGTCTTTATTTCTCTGCTTGTTTTTTCTCTTTTTTGGGATTTTCTCTGAAGTTCAGGGTGCTGATTTTTCCCCCTAATTAACGAATGTAATTAAAAAAGATTGTTGGCCCCTTGAACAGCTATCATCTAAGAACCTGTGTTAGCAGCCATCCTGGGTATACCAGAGTGGCTGCTGCTACAAATAGCCATCTGAAAAGAAGGTAAGAAAATGGTAGGTTAGGGGCGGTCAGGTGGCTCAGCGAGTAAGAGCACGGGCTCCAGTGTTGGGACGACCTGGAGATCGAATCCCGGGCTCAGACACTCAGCACCACACCCAGAAATAACTGGCCGTGTAGCCTTGAGCAAGTTACTTAACCCCGATTGCTTAAAAAAAAAATAAAAAAATATATATACATATATATAAAAAAAAGAAAATGGTAGGTCATAGTTCCATAAAGGAATCATGGATTAAATTGCAGCAAAGACCTTGAACTGTGTCTTAGGCACAATCTTCACCTCATGTAGTAAACTAGGTAAGATGTCACAGTTCAATTCTCTGTGTGGCTGGAGAACCAGTGCTGGCTCAGGTACCTGACCCAATGTGAAAAGTAGCTTCCTCCAATCTACCAGTTGCTACAGCTAAGAGAAGGAAAGAAATTCTTCTGATTACTCTAAAACCAACATGGCATCTCAACATCAGCCAACTCCGCAAGAGTTATGCCAAGCATCATTTGAGTGTGTGATCAAAGTCGTGGTTGGAAGGGTGACTGGATGTATTCCACCATATTCAGTGAGGCTCCCAATCCTAAATCAGATATTAAAAAATATTATTAAGTCTAGGAGAATTTTTTCCTACAGATTCAATTGTGGAATGTTTGGCACAAGGAACTTAATTGAAACCAGCTGTAGGACTCTTACTGAGCAGCAACTGGTTATAGGCCACTGCCACGGCCACGCCTTCTGAGAGGACATGGGGAGAAGGTGTGAGTAGAGCCTTCGGCCAGATAGCAAGTATAAGCAGAGGTCTTCTTGGTTTCCATGTTGTAAAGTAACTATGTATTGTTTTACTTCCCCAAACAAAGTCTGGAGGAAAAGTCTACAAAACCCACATCCTGAGCCTACAGAACAAGTCATCTACAATCCTGTAAAATTGGTGTGTCTGTCTTCCTGCTTCCACCGTCCATCTGGCTTCAATCTTGGGAACTGCTAGTAAAAGAAAAATTCCCTTTTTTTCACTTTTAAGTTTTGTTTAATTTCTCAGGCTGAAATATCAGCTCTTAAAAGAACACGAAACGACCACTCTGGTTTCACAGACCTTTGTACATATGTAACGCAATGTAAGTAACAAGGCCTGGGAAAAAATGTCACAGAAAAGGATCATCTCTCTTTTGAAACTAGTCCATGCTTGATGAGGCAGGGAGCAACAGTGCCTTTTATGGATCGGCAAGGCTGTTTTTTTCTTCCTTCTTGATACTCTTGATGCTGCCTACTTTCTAGCCAATTTATTACTCGTTAGAAACTGTCCCAAAGGACTGGAAAAAGAAGAATGGGTAAAACACAAATTTCAAAGCTTTCTCTTCTCCTAGAGAAACTTTTCCTCCCTCCCTCAAACACGACATTGGCTTTCTACTGACTCCCTTCAAAGGTCCTCATGTTCCGTGATCTCTCTTTCCCTGGTCATCTACTGTCCCTATATTTGACTCAAGTATATAGCTTCTCACTTACTAACTGGATGGCAGGGACAGAGAAAATAATAACAACTGAAATGCATGTAGCATGTTGAAGTTTTACATAACATTTTACATGCATTTTTTCATTTGAGACTCACAATAACCCACTGGGAGTCGTACTAAAGGCATTAATATCTCCATTTCACAGATGAGGAAACTGAGGCTCACAGACGTTAGCTTGCCCAAGGTCATACAGCTAGTATCAGATGAGGGATTGAGCCCATATTGTCCTAACTCTATTCCATGACATAAACCTTGGTTCAATGGCCTATATATATACCCATGTATTTCTAATGACAGATCATGGAAAAATTAACCTTACCACCTACTTGTCAACTTTGCTAGTCACCTACCCTACTTAATTCCTGAACTACACAGAAGTAAAGTTATCATTTTAATGGTAATTAATCTTGCAAAAGTAAAAATAGGCCATGGCTCCTATGAATTAAATCTATTTATCCTGTAGCAGCGCTTAAAATGAGCAGAATTCACTAAATTTGCTTATATTTAATAATTTAGGAAAATTCATTGGTTCACGCCAAATTTTCTGGTTGCTTATACCATGGTTGTTTGGGGCCAAGCATGATAGTTTATTTTTGAGTCCTTCAATAAACCATAATCTTAGTCCCCAAACTATCATAAACTATAGTCCCCTAGTTCCTGAGCCCCTTGGCCTCAGTCCCTTCACCACCACCCACCACCACCACCACCACCACCACCACCACCACCACCCCCGCCCCGTGATACAGTAAAATGCAGTAAGAACCATCCTCCCATTACATGCATTTCTATAGAATGATCAGGTTGTCTACATTTTCTTCTTCTGGTCATTTTTACTAGTAACATGATTTTCAGACTATTTGGACTATTATTTAATTTACCTTAGTTTCAGTTCTAATACCTCCCCTTACAATTCAGGCACATTCCCACATTTCCCCCTTACACTTACAAATAAGATCTAGCTACGCAGTACACCCATAATGATATATCCCACTTCAGCACAGAAATGTTATTGGTCTAGTACGCCTGGTTTATTGCTTTCATTCATTCATTTCCCTTAAGAATTGTAATTACTGTCCTGGGTTTCTGGAAAGCTTATGGGATTTGGTGAGAAGGTAACATATCTTTCAAAGAAGAGACACAGGAATTCATTAATGATTAAATATTCCCTACAGAAATAGCCCCCCTGTGCCATAGGGGCAAATCCCTATCTTAGGCAGCAGAGGAATAGTAAACGAAGGAAGGACCTCATTTATCTGAGGTGTGTTCACCCTCCGTACATCCCATGGCCCAGAGTTTCCTCTAGAATGCACCATGTATGCATCTTGCTTTACAAAAACAGTTCCAGACTCAAAAGCTACACCCCAGCCAAATTTGGCACTGGGGAGCTCTGCTCTTCTAAAAAGATTCTACATAAGTGACAAAGGCTCAAAACTAATTCTTTAGTTTGCCATTTTCTTTTTTTTTTTTTTTTTTTAAAGCAATAGGGGTTAAGTAACTTGCTCAAGGTTACACGGCCAGTTATTTCTGGGTGTGGTGCTGAGTATCTGAGCCCGGATTTGATCCAGGTCATCCTGACACTGGAGCTAGTGCTCTTACTCATTGAGCCACCTGGCCGTCCCTAAGCAATTGGGGTTAAGTAACTTGCTCAAGGTTACACGGCCAGGTGTTTCTGGGTGGGTGCTAAGTGTCTGAGCCCGGGATTCGATCTCCAGGTCTTCTCAACACTGGAGCCGGTGCTCCTTGCTCGCTGTGCTACCTGGCCGCCCCTAGTTTGCCATTTTCATACAAAAATGCCCCAAATCCCTGTGAGCTTTTTCCCTCTCTGCTCCATCTACACCTCAGTGTAAGTCTGGCATAATGATAACAAGCACTTATATCTACCAAATTATTGTAGGAGAGGGGTTGACTTTTAATAAAGTTGTATTAACAAGTTTACCTGAGACATAGCAACAGGTATATTCTAGCTTAGCTGTATTTTAGTCTGCCTGTATTCCTTGACTGATAAATGGCCAAAGAATATGAACAGGCAGTTTTCAGAGGAAGAAATAAAATTATTAATAGTCATGGAAAAAAATGCTCAAAATCACAAATAATTAGAGAAACTTAAAACAACTCTAAGATACCAACTCACATCCATCAGATTGGCAAAGCTGACCAAAAAAAAAGAAAAATCACAAATGGTGGAGGACCTGTGAGCAAAAACAGACACACTGCTTTGCTACTGATGGAGCTGTGAATTGGTTCAAACATTTGGGAAATAAACTTTTGACCTATGCCCCCAAACTGTTAAATTGTACATAACCTTTGGCCTAGCAGTATTACTATTAGATCTATGCCTAAAAGTGTTCAAAGAAAGAGGGGGAAAGAACCTATGTATTTATAGCGGTTTTTTTGTGGTGACAAAAGAATTAGAAATAGAGCAGGTGTCCATCAATTGGGGAATGAATGGCTGAACAAGTGCTGGTACATGAATACTATTGTGCTTCAAGAAATGAAGAAAGAATGGTTTCAGAAAAACCTGAGAAGATTTATGTGAACCTGATACAAAGTGAAATGAACAGAACTGGGAGAAGAACAATTTCTACCATGACAATACTGTAATGGCAAAAAGCTTTGAAAGACTGAGGAACGTAGGACTTAGGGACAAAATGACCAACCAAAATTCCAGAGGACTCATAATAAAACATGCCACCTAGCTCGAGTGCAGAGTGAGGCACATGCTTCTTTTTTTGGATATGGGTCAATACAGGAATTTATTTTGCTTGACTGTGCATGTTTGTAATAAGGGTTTTTCTTGCTTCCTCAATACGGGGGGAGGAGGTCAGAGGAAGAGGATGGGGGACTTGAAAATTTATTTTAAAGAAGCTTTGTACTAAAAAAAAAAATCTGCAGTTCAGTGATAGATGATTTTAATCAGTTTGATATGGTCCCGTATGGATAGTAATTATAAATTCGGTATATTAGGCTCCAGAGCTGTGAACTACAGATTGTAAGTTCACTCGCTTAACCATGGGAAACTAACCAGAGGACCTCCACCCTTGTTTTTCCTTGCTATGATGACCAAGTCTAGTGTGGCAGAGGTGACTCAATTACATGAGAAATCCTCAAGCTATTTTTGTTGCCCCTCCGTCCCTTATCATCCCTCTATTGCCCAACATGGGGAGATGGCCATAAGCGTTTGGACAATAAATGACCCTGTTTGCCAGCCTGCGGCCTGCCTTCCTACCAACTCATCAGCCCAAAGTAGATGTTTTGAAATCTTTTCATTATCCCAGCCCATGGGTCTGCTCATTGCCTCAGTATGACCTCCACAAAGGTCAGGATAGGTCTGTCAAGGTCTGCTCCTCAGCTCATTTGTCAACCAATAAGATTCTGTATTTTATGCAGACCTTCCTGGAGGGTCGTGGTCAAGGTCTATCAACCAATGAGATGTATTTTATTTTGGCTCTTCTGTACCATCTTTGTATCAAGGACCATGAAACTAAGAGGCTGGAGGAAGGGGGCATCTGACATTGTGAGGAAGATCTGTGGTCTGCTTCATTAGAGGGGGCCAGGGACCCTTTTAATGAAGTACTATTGGCTCAGAGCTCTGCCTCAATTCCTTTTATTATAGGTTGGGCAATTCCAGACCCCTCAGCTCTCAAAGCGTCATTTCCCAATTCTCTGTGTCTGGACTGCTTAGAACATCTTGCTGGTTTTACTCACAATGAAGTCAGTGTTTATTTTGTGGAGCCAAAATTATGTGCTTTTATATTAGAAAGAGAAGCTAAAGGGTATATGGGCTAAGTCATGTGGTTTATTCACATTACTGCACTCTAGTTAAAATGCTTTCATCATTCAACCTGAAGGCTATCAAAATTTCAGTGGTTTTTCAGTCACAGACAATGAAACAATAATCACGTCACTCACTTATCTTAGGGACCTAGACAGCTCTTAAAAGAGCAGCTGTTTTTTAAAATTTTAATGAACAGTGGATCCCTTCAAGATTAGGAAGAAGCTTATTTCACACCTAAAAATTCCAGAAAAGACAGAAGTGCATTGGCCTGAAATAGGCTCTGTAATATGTTTTTGCTTAAAAATAACACTAGTTACTTAAAAGGCAATAATGTTACTAAAATTCATCAGTTTAAAAATTACTTGGGAGAGCTGGACCCAATTTATTTCAGGTATGTGTCTTACCGGGTAGCAATGAGGGGGTAGCTATGACAAGGTGATGCCCAGGCATCCCTTGTCCATGGCATGTAGTCATAGAGCAGCAAATCCTTTTCGGTCACAGCCATCAGGACTGGTCTCCACTGCTGCCTTCCACCATCTAGTTTCGCCTGAAACACCAAGATAAATGAATTGTTAAATGGCACAATAGATTAAAGGAACAACCTATATGGCTATGCAACTGGTAAATAGTCCTGCTGTTTATATTCTATGTGGCATTAAGATCAAGGGAAGAAAAAAAACCTATCCCAAAAAGAAACCTGAAGAAATGAAAAATAGGAAGAGGGAATAGTCGCTTCTCCAGAAAGCTGTCAATCTCTACATTTTATTCTCTACCATGATTTCATGGTTTTTCCCCTTCCCTGGCCCTATAATTAGTGATTTCTACAGACTATCTTATGAAATGGAATACTTTTTCCTATTTCTCCTAAAAATTTTGTACCACACTAAAGTGTGGTGATCTGTTTAGAATGGTTACTAGTACTGGAATGTTTGAGGAGAAGAGAGAGTACCTTCTGTGCAAAAGACAGACATATAAAACCCCATCATTAGAGAAACCTATAATTTAAACTTCTGTCAAAAGGGTTCCAAAGGACATTTGGGGAAGATCATGTTCATTTATCAGCTAAGAAATTATTGCATGATTCACTTGCATGTGGTGCCATTATTTCTGGAGAGCTTTAAAAATGTCAAAACCTTGTGTATGAGAGATTTATCCTTATAATCAAAGGTCAACGAATAGATGGTAAGAACCCACACAAAGGAAGTTCAGTATGCAGGGAAAAGAGTACTAGATTTGGATTCTGAAGTTCTGGGTAAAAACCCCAGGTTTGCCACACACTGCTAGGGTGACCTTGGGTAAATCATTTAAAATCAATTTCTTCATCAGTAAAAGTGAAAGGATTGGATTAAATGATTTCTAAGTTCTGTTTCAACTCTAAATCTTTGACTCGTTTCTCTGTTGAGGTCCTTGCCTTCTTCTTTTTCTTTTTTGGCTGTTTGGAGAGCAACTGGGGTTAAGTAACTTGCCCAAGGTTACACGGCTAGTTTTGTGTGTGTGTGTGTGTGTGGGTATTAAGTGTCTGAGGCCGGAATCAAACTTAGGTCCTCCTGACTTGGGGCTTGCACTTTACTCACTGTGCCACCTAGCCACCCCTGATCCTCGCCTTCTTAGCAGGAGATTATATTACTAGCAAAGCACATAAGAAAAGTTAAATTGGTACATCTCTAGATGAATGTCACAAAGGGACTTCGAATGCAATTATATCCAAAATGGAACTCACTGTCTTCACCTTCTAAACTAGCTCCTTCTCCAGATTTCCTGATTTCTGTTAAGGGTACTATTGACTTTCAGTCTTCTAAATCTATAACCTCAAAGTATTCCTTGACACTTCCCTATTTCTTCTCCTGAATCCAACCTACAATTTATCTCTTGTACATCTCTTCTCTCTAGTTGTATAGCCTTTATCTTTGTTTACCTCAGTCTATTGCAATAATTTTTCACTTGGTTTCACTGTTTCCAGTCTCTCTCCCTTTTCAACCCTTTCTTCACACAAATGACAAATTGCTATTTCTAAAATATAGATTTGACCATGTTGTCCTTCTACTAAAAACCTTCCTTGGATCCCTGTCGCCATTAGGATAAAATACAAAATCCACAACCCATTGTTTAAGACCCTCCACTATGTAGCTCCTTTGCTGTTATTTCTTTTTATTAAATTTTATTTTTAAATCAGCATTCTTTGATACTTTCCCCCCTCTCCACATTGAAAAAGCCAGAAAAAGTAAATCCCCTCGACAAACATTTGTGTGTATTGACATATATTGTCATGCAAAACAAATCTCCACATTGGTCAAGTTTTTAAAAAAAAAAAAGAATCTTTTCTCTACTTTGAATCTCTCATTTCTATATCAGGAGGAGGTAAGTTACATGTTTCATCTTGAGACTTCTGGAATCATGGTTGATCGTTATCTTGATCAGTCACTGAAGTTGTCTGTCTTTACAACCCTGTTGTTAAATTTTCCTCCTGTTCTGCTCTCACTTGACTCTGCATCAGTTCCTACAAGTCTTCCCAGATTTTTCTGAAACCATCCCTTTCGTTTCTTACAGCACAATAGTATTCCATCACATTCATGAACCCAGCTTGTTCATTCATTCCCCAATTGAAAGGAAGGAACCTCCTCCATTTCTGATTCTTTGCCTTCTGGTCTTTTTTCTTTCTTTCTTTTTTTTAAGCAATTGGGGTTAAGTAACTTGCTCAAGGTTACACATCCAGTTATTTTGTGTGGGTGCCAAGTATCTGAGGTTGGAACCAATCCCGGGTCTCCCAATGCCTAGGCCAGCGCTCTGACTCACTGCGCCACCTGGCCACCCCAAAAGTACTGATAAGCAGCATTTTTTTTCTTTTTGGAGGGCAGTTGGGGTTAAGTGACTTGCCCAAGGTCATACGGCTAGTTTTTGTGTTAAGTGTCTGAGGCCGAATTTGAACTCAGGTCCTCCTGACTCCAGGGCCGGTGCTCTATTCACTTCGCCACCTAGCCATCCCCTCTGGTCTTATTTCTTATTACTTTCCTTCCATCCCAATCAAACTGGTCTCTGTTAGCTGCTCCCTGTATATAATCACTTATTTCCCATGTCTAACCACAAACAAGTAATTCACGTTTGTTTTTCAAGAGTGAAGAATTATACATCAGCACCTCCCGTAGTTACCATTGTAAATCTCATCAAAGTTCTAAAAATTAATGAGAAGCACAAGAGCAATATGTGAACAGGAAGGAAGCTTTTAGATTAATGAGGTGCTTCATTAGAAGCAGTATCATAGGGTTTAAGTAACAAAAGGCCCCCCAAAATGAGATCCTAAATCTCAGACAACTGATATCTAGGAAACAAAAGCTCAAGGAAAATTCCAAAAACCCCTCTATGACTCCTTGGACCATACTGTCTGTTAGGTTTTCTTGGCAAAGATACTGCAGTGGTTTGTCATTTCCTTCTCCAATGTATTAAGGGAAATGGGTGAAGTGTCTTGCCCAGGGTCACACAACTTGTAAGGATCTGAGGCCAAATTTGAATTCAGATCTTGCTGACTCCAGGCCAGCACTCTACTCAACCACTTAGTTGCCTCCCAGACAATCAGAGGTTAAGTGACTTGCCCAACGGCACACAGCTACTAAGTGTCAGAGGCCACATTTGAATTCAGGTCTTCCTGGCTATATAAGAAGTCTCCAGAAAGTGCCCCATCCACTTCATCATCTAGCTACCTCATGATGACAGACCTAGATCACGCCTATCCTCATAATTAGGACTAGGGTGGATTCTAAGTGACAAAGACAAAATTATGAGTATTCTAAGAAGAGCTACACACATGCCATTTTGAGACCATTAAAACAACTGGATCCACTCAGGGTGAATCTTTAAAAAAATGATTTTTATGGAGTGAGGAGGAGTTGAATTCAAATCTGACATCAGATACTTAACACTAGCCATGTGACCTTGGGCAAGTCACTTAATCCCAACTTCCCTCCCCTCCCCTCTCCAAAAAGCAAAATTAAATTAAATTAAATTAAAATTTTATTGATCTTTTTTTACAGCACCAAAATTTCACCCAGTGGCTACTTTCCCCTCCCCCCACTTCTGAAAACCATTCTATACAACAATGATATTTTTAAAGGAAAAGGAAAAAGCAACCCTTCAACATTAATCAACATACTGAAAAAGTCTGGAAACATCTCCAACATACTACACTGTGGCCCTCCTAGCACCACAAAGGGTGAGGGAGACGTCTCACTTCTCTCCCATGGAGCCATGCTAATTCTTTGTAATTCACTTTTGATTGTTTTGTGGTTGTTCTTGCCATCAATATGGTTGCAGCTGTACATGTTTTCTTGGTTCTACCTACTTAATTCTGCATTATGCTTTGTAAATCTTTCTGGGCTTCTCTGTATTCATTATGCTCTTCATTTCATTTCATTTTTTTTTTTAAGCAATTAGGGTTAAGTAACTTGCTCAAGGTTACACGGCCAGTTATTTCTGGGTGTGGTGCTGAGTGTCTGAGCCCGGATTCGATCCCAGGTCATCCCGACTCTGGGTGCTCTTACTCACTGAGCCACCTGGCTGCCCCTTGCTCTTCATTTCTTACTGTAGAGTAATATTCTATCACATGAATATATCACGATCTCTTTAGCCATTCCTCAGCTGATGGAAATCTACTTTGCTTTAAATTTTTTTTTTTCACTCTCACCAAAAGTGCTGCTATAAATATTTTGGTGAGCATGGGGACTTTCTTCTTATCATTTGACCATGTTGGGGCATAAACCTACTGGTGAATCTTAAATTTAACCCTCTAGATCTTATTAGTAAGTATGCCTAGATGAGTATGTTCTCAGAATTTTGTCCTTAAGAGAAGTGAGGGAGGGAGAAAAAATTTAAAACTCAGATTTTTTTTTTAAATGAATGCTTAAAATTGTCTTTACATATAAGTGGGGAAGAAAATAAAGTATTCTTTCAAAGGAATAAAAGAGATAAAGCTAGAAAAAAAAAAGACAGAGAATTGTATACCTCAGAAGTAACTATAGTTTTGATGTTTTCCCCAAACTACAGATCTAGGAGCGATTTTTTTGACATACATAGAGCTAACAACTCACATGGCAATGACTTTTTAATGTTTACAAAGTACTCTCCTCAAAATAAACTGTTGAAGTACAGAGCATAATGATTATTGTGTCCATTCTACGTAAGAGGAAACAAGAGTTAAAGGTTTGCCTTGCTCAAGGTCCTATAGCCAGTAAAGGTGTTAGAACCAGAACTTGAAACAGGTCTTTTGACTACAATTCTTTTATTTTTACAACTGGCTCAAGCTGCCAAATCTAAAAATGCTTCCTCATTTTTTTTTTTTGGTTCTTCCCTTAAGGAGTTAAGTTTAGTTAAGGAGTTGATGTTCACCCAAAAGCCTTTATCCTTAAGATATATAACATCCCAAGAAGGAAAAGATGAAAAAGCAAAATTTCTCTCTCCTTAAAAGGAAAAAAATAGTAATCTAGTAAAAATTGCAATAATTTTCTTTTAGTCTAGGTTAAAGTATATGCCTTTGAAACATTTAAATTCGATCTATTTATTCAATTTAAAATGTTGGGGTCTGGAAAGTATTTGCAATGAATGTTGCAATGTCCAGCTTGAGGACAAAGAACATTGTTTCTCAGGTAAATCTAAAGAAGAAGTAATCATTTCTTGGCCCTTCAGAATCCATGAGTTTGATTCTCTTTAATATTAGAGTAAGGCAAATGATACCTGAACACTTCAGGTCTCTGACAGGTACAGCTGCTCCCCTCACTGGTCCAAGTCACAACCTCTCCCCACCACAGGACAGTTTTATTTAGTTTCTATGACTCTCCCAAAGTCATCCTTTTCCTTCTAAGTCTCTGGTGACAAGACCCCCAGAAGACGCAATGGTGCTGCCATTCACTGCCAGACCTGTACTCAGTTCAGAGTACTTGTCTAGGATCATCAGAACTTGCAATCTATTGGAAGAATCTTCCAGAGTCCAGGCTCACCTCTGCAATGAAGTACTTGAATATGACTTAGATGTCTCCATTTAGAAAATGAAGTTTTGGCTTAATTATTCTTCTTATTTAGTTGTTCAGTCACATCTGAGTCTTTGTGACCCCTTGGACCATAGCATGTCAACACTGTCCATGGGGTTTTCTTGGTAAATATACTGATATGATTGGCCATTTCTTTCTCCAATGGATTAAGGTAAACACAGGTTAAGTGACTTGCCCAGGGTCATACAACTAGTAAGTGTCTAAGTGAATTTGAACTCAGGTCCAGTGCTCTATTGAACTAAACCACCTGGATGCCTCCATAGAAGGCTACATTTGCTTTTGGTTCATTTAAAATGCAGACTTCTATACAGAGTCTGTGCCTTGTGTTATGGGCAGCCCAGCGGCTCAATAATTTTAAGTTTCTCACCGAACAAAGAGATATTAATGTTGGGAATTTAGCTTGCATGTTTTACAACACCTAAACATACTTATTTACTTATCTGACCATGTGATAGCCTTCTACAACAGCATTTCCCAATAAATAGAATCTATTAGAACCAAAGCAGAGATAAGACGAACAATTACTCATTCTCTTTTTAGGTCCTCTGACACAAAATCTCAATTTCTCATGTAATGTTTTGAAACTTTTGTCAATTCTAGCATACTACAGAATAGATGATAAAAAACTAATGGAACCATAACACTAGTCTTGAATTTATATATAGATCCATGAAGAAGCATTTAGACTTCAGCAGCTTTCAACAGTTTAAAATGAAAACAACTATCAGCTGTAATAAAATAAATTTAAAGATTACACATATGGTTATATGAATACAATAAAATAAAAATGTTATGATGTAGGAATTTTCTGTGTAGCTGTACCTTGTAGGAAGCAAACACAATACAAAAATCCTCCACTGAGTAGTAGAGGAAGAAATAGGAATGATTATCTACTTTAAGATTTTTCCATTTTACAAATAGAAAAGAAATGAGAACTATGAAATAAAGAATTGGAAAAAGAATCAGTAGCTTAGCATGAGAGACACAAAACCTTGCCCAAGGAACAAACTCCCTAAAAATCTGAATGGACCTGAAAATAGAAACAAACAACTCTGTTAGTCAACAGGAAGCATTAAAACAAAGTCAAAAGTCTGAAAAAATAGAAAATGGAAGAAAACATAAGTTATTTCTTAGCAAAAACAACTAACTGACATGGAAAACAGATTAAGGAAAGAAAATTAAAGAATCATTTACTATCTGAAAGTCATGACCAAGAAAAAAAAAAGACCAGACATCATATTGTAAGAAATCTTAAAACTGCCCGGGTCTTCTAGAATCAGAAGACAAATAAGAAATAGAAAGAATCCACTGGTCACCTCCTGAAAGAAATCTCAAAATGAAACTCTCAGGAACATTACAGCCCAAATCCAGACCTTCTAGGTCAAAGAAAAAATATTGCAAATTCTAAGAAAGAAAGAACTCAAGTACCAAGGAGTCACAGTCAGAATCACACATGATTTAGAAGCTACCACTATAAAGGAGAAGAAAGCTTAGATTATATTCCAGAAAGCTAAAGATAAAGAGCTACAACCAAGAATGACTGAGAAAAAAAAAGCTGAGTTATAAAAAAAAGCTGAGTATAATCTACAGGGTGAAAAAAATGTACCATTTTTAAAATAGAGGACTTCCAAGTATTCCTGATGAAAAGACCAGAGCTGTGTAGAAACTTTGAAGTGCAAACACAGTAGTCAAGATAAACATAAAAAGGCAAACAGGAACGGATGATCAAAAGGCTAAACAAGGACAAATTGTTTAATTTTGACATGGGGACTGATACTTGTCCCCTCTAAATCCTATCATCATCAGGGGGCACAATGAAGCCTTCATCAAATTCGATGTGAGATCTGGGAATGGTTGTTATATTGTGATGATAAAAGAAAAATGTAAAAGGAAGGGAAAATGAATACAAAGGGGAAGGAGAAGGGAGAAGGAAAAGGAAAATTATTTCACAATTGAGGTACATAAGTAGAAGTCCACAGAAACACACACACACACACACACACACACACACACACACACATACACACACACCCTACCTGGGCAGGAATACATTTCACTCAACAGTGTAATAAGGAAAAATGATTGGAGGGAGGATAGATTAATAGATGGATTAATCCTCAGGAAAATGAACTCTAAGCATGCTCAAAAATATGTATAACCCCTTTTTGTGGTACCAAAGATCTGGAAACTAAGGAGAGGTGGGTACCCATCCACTGAGGAATGGCTAAACAAATTATGGTACATGAATGTGATGAGATACTATTGTGCTATAAAAATAGTAAAGGGAATGGTTTTTAGAGAAACATAGGAAGATTTATATGAACTGATGTAAAGTGAAGTGAGCAAAACCAAGAAGACAATTTATACACTAACAATGAAATTATAAAGACAACTTGGAAAAACTTAGGCATTCTAAGGGACAGAGGATCTATCTCTTTACAGAGATGAAAAAGTCAGAGTGCAGAAACATATATATATATTCCTTTTGGGGGGGATATAAGCAATGCAGGAATTTATTTTACTCAATCATATGTTTCTAATAGGCATTTAAAAAAATTTTTTTTGGTCTTTATTAATTTGTTTACTTTTAGTTTACAAGATTCATTTCCACAATTCCTTGAGTTTCAAATTTTTCTCTCCCTCCCCCCCGCCACGGCAGCATACAATTAAGTATAATATCTGCTAGTACTTTCATATTAGGCATTAGTCAGATTATAAAGAAGGGTTGTATCAGATGGAATGAACAATGGGAAAAAGGAAACAAAACCAAACAAGAAAAAGAGCAGGTAGTTTGCTTCAGTTTGGGTTCAAACTCTGTTCTTTCTCTGGATGTAGACATCTCTCTCCATCATGAGTCTTTTGGGGTTGACTTATAACCCTGCATTGCTGAGAAGAGTCCAGTCTATCAAAGTTGGTTGTCACACGTATGTTGTGTCTGTAATTGTGTACAAATTTCTTCTGGCTCTACTCTTCTCACTCAGCATCAGTTCATATAAGCCTCCCTAGGTAAATATGAAGTCCATCTGCTCCTCATTTCTTATAGCACAATAGTATTCCATAACATGCACATACCACAACTTGTTCAGCCATTCCCCAATTGATGGGCATCCCCTTAATTTCCAATTCTTGGCCACCACAAAAAGAGCTGCTATAAATATTTTGTGCATATGGGTCTTTTTCCCACTTCTATGGTCTCTTTGGGATACAATCCTAGAAGCAGTATTGCTGGGTCAAAGGGCATGAAATTATTTATAGCCCTTTGGACATAATTCCAGATTGCTCTCCAGAATGGTTGGATCAGTTCACAACTCCACCAGCAATGCATTAGTGTTCCAACTTGTCCACATCCTCTCCAGCATTTGTCATTTTCCTGTTTTGTCATCTTAGCAAATCTGACTGGTGAGATGTGATACCTCAGAGTTGTTTTGATCTGCATTTTTGTAATCAATAGTGATTTAGAGCATTTTTTCATATGGTTATAAATATCTTTAATTTCTTCCTCTGAAAACTGCCTGTTCATATCCTTTGACCATTTATCAATTGGAGAATGACTTGTATTCTTATAGATTTGACTCAATTCTCTATATATTTTAGAAATGAGTCCTTTATCAGTGACATAGATTGTAAAAATTCTTTCCCAATTTTCCACTTCCCTCCTAATCCTGGTTACATTGGCTTTGTTTGTACAGAAACTTTTCAGTTTAATGTAATCAAAATTATCCATTTTGCATTTTATAGTGCTCTCTAATTCTTGTTTGGTCATAAAGTCTTTCCCTCTCCACAAATCTGACAGGTAAACTATTCCTTGCTTTCCCAGATTGCTTACAGTATTAGTCTTTATATCTAACAAGCATTTTTTAAAAAAAGAGAGTCTTTCTCCATTTGTAAGGGGGATGAGAAGACAGATTTTTGCTGATTGAAAAAAGTTTATTTTTTTTTGAGGGGGAGGAAGGGCAGTTGGGGTTAAGTGACTTGCCCAAGGTCACACAGCTAGTAAGTGTCAAGTGTCTGAGGCTGGATTTGAACACAGGTCCTCCTGACACCAGGGCCAGTGCTCTATTCACTGCACCACCTAGCTGCCCCCTAAAAAATTAATTTTTAAAAAAAGTATTACTATTGCTTTGCTCTTGCCCCTAAAGAACATGGGACCTTTCCACCTGACTTGCAGTTGAAATCTTTCTTATTTATTTGTCTCCTCCATTAAAATGTAAGTTCTTTGAGAGAAGGCACTGTCTGCCTGTTACGTTCGTTTCCCCAGCACTCAGAACCATGCTTTGCACATCGTAGGCACTTAATAAATGTTTTATTGAATCATCCATTCCTATGGCTTTACACAGGAGACCACCACCCACACAACAGGACTGAATCAAGCCATCAGACAATTCAGTCCATAAGCTGAAGAATAAAGCAACTGCCTGGATGAAGGTGATCACCAGAAAGAGCCGGCATTTGGAGTGATACTCAACGAAAGGGAAAGAAACTGTTATGAGAAGTGGGATCCGGTGGCCAAGAATTGTGTCCCTGGTAAAAGAGGAAGGACCCAAACATCTCCAACAAAAGCTTCCCCTAGAGATGCAAAAAGTCTCGAGGACCCGTGTGTGCGGCCATCAACATTACATCCTTTCGAAGTTTACCTCTGAGATTTTACGTGCTATCGGTAGCTATCATGCCAGAAGACTATTCCACTTGGTAAAGTTAGCAACAACATACTGACAATGAAAACCACCTGGGAGTTTTGGGATCCTCTGGTGATCATGAAAGGAAACAACCTTTCACAAGTCACTGAGTCTGGAAGAACCTGTTTTCCCCCCATTTTGATGCCAAGAAAATTTTCATTTTTAAACATAAATGTGTTTTATATAATTGAGATTACATTGCTTATGTTCTCAATGGGTGGGGGAGGGATTGGAGGGAGGGAGAGAATTTGGAACCCAAAATTTTAAAAAACCAAATGTTAAAAATAATCAAATAAACACATGAAACAGAAATAATTGTTTGCTCAAAACTGGGTCATGCAAAGATTACTTGACAATAAACAGAAAACAATTGGTCTCACTTTCAAGGAAGCCAGGCTGGGGCCTGACTAGATAGAGAAAACACACTTTAAACCCAGAGGCCCTGCTCAAACAGTCCAGGGCCATGGGGCTTGGATCTAAGGCCACAGGCTACATTGGAAATTCAGTAGGAGAAGGAATTTGGCCTGGTCTTGGGCCTGCATTGAAACTTCATGCCCTCTTATCTCAGGAACAGCAAGAAACTGAGAGAGGCTTTTGGAAAGGAGAAGAGGGGACGCTTCACTAATCCAAAAGGAAGTGGAGAAAGAACCAAGCATACCCAATACCTCCTGAGGCTGTCTGGACTTCCTCTGGCAGAAGAGCCACACTGGCTCACATTGCTAAGGCTAAGATCAAGTTTCACTCTTTAGGAAAATGAATGACCCGAGTTAGCCTGGATTTCAAAATCCTTACCAGCTTGGCCCTTTATAAATGAATGTTCCAACTCTGCTCAAGGCTGGCTGGATATGGGTCCAGGGGAGAGAATGTGCAAGGCTTAGGGGAGAACCAAGGCCTGATTCCACACCCCCAGGGTTTCCCGACAGAGAGAAGGGGGACGAAGGGGGGAAGGATATTCCCATCATGATCTAGAAGGTAGGACTAAGCAGGTGCTTCTAGACAGTTTAATTAATTCAGAGATGGACATGAGTAGAGCTGTCATCTTCAGGATCCCGAGGGACTGGACCAGGTCCCCCAAACAGTAAAGTAGACACTTAGGAAGCCAAGAAACTGATGGCACACTACAGAACTGGTCATGGTTACATACATAACAGTCAAGGATAAAATACTTGTTTGTAATGCACGTGGAAGGAATGTTTCCAAAGTCTGGATCTTCCTTTGACAACTGTCCAAGATACCTGGCACAGCCAATGATTCAGATGACTCCTTGTCCTCAATAATGCCTCGTGGGAAGTCTCTTAAGTTGCCAGACTAATCTATTGAAATGTGTGGGAAAACCATTGGTGGCTTCAAGAAGGGTAGTAACCATGCCCTCCCTCCTGATCACAATGAAAAATACAGTTTGCCTATTACAACAGGACATCTTTTCCAGATGTTACCACCTGAGTCAAGGAAACATAGTCTATCTTTGTAGAAAAAGAGTTTTCGGATTCAAAAAGAGATATCTGGTTGCTATTTCTTTATGGCCAGGTGACCTTAAAGTGAACAGGACCTAAAGTTGTTGTGACAAGATTTCTTAAACAAGGTCTTCCTTAGATTATCACTTATTCATCACGTAATGTTTTCGAATGTGTCTTGCTGTATGAAATAAGACGAAGGATATTTTTTCCAGGCTGGAATGATAAATGTCACCATGCAGTTTAAAATAAAAGCAGTGAGCCCAAGGGGGCAAAGAGCCCTGAAATTTTTACCCTGGCTACTAACCCCTGAGATGGCACTGAAAAAAGAACAAACTCCCAAACTTGTCATGTTGATTACTTCCTTCAGCCAGCTTTTATGAAGAACAGCTCCCAGGGTTACAGATTTAGAGCTGGTGGGGTCTTTAGAGGACATCTCAATCCCACATACCTGCTTAGTAACTGGAGACCTGGAATGACTGACTCCACATCCCAAGTTATTTCCGCTGTCTCCGCTCTTTATATTTTAAAACGTTTTACTGATGCCTTTTGTTTTTATATCCTAGTTGCTTCTCACACTCTCCTCCAGAGCTGCACATATTCATTATTTCTTATCGCCGAGTAATATCACACGCTGCCTTTTTTTGGCTTTTTTCCAATCCGTGGGAAACCACTATGATTCTACTTCTTTCTGACCACAACAAAAGGTGCTATGAACATTTTGGCGTATAAATGATGTGTTCCTGTCTTTGACTTCCTTGAGGTATATGATGGCGTTGCTAGATCAGTGGCTATGGACAGTTTAGTTACTTTTTTTACATGAAATGAAAAATCTAGAAGGACTGAACAACTTTGCTGCTCCACCAATGTGTGTGTGTGTGTGTGTGTGTGTGTGTGTGTGTGTGTGTGTGTGTGTGTGCGTGTGCGTGTATCTTCTCACAGCCCTACCATCCCTGTCTACTCCCATTTGCATGGAATAAGATGAAACCTCAGGATTTAAAAATTTGCATTTCTCTGCTAATGATTTAGAGCATATTTTAAGGATTTAATTTATTTATGTTTTGCAATTTTTTTCCAAATTGTTTGTTCACATCTTTTAATCATTTATCTATTGAGGAATGACTCTTGAGGTTACATATTTTTTATAATTCCCTATCTATTTTGGATACCAGGTTTTTATTGATGATATGTGATAAAAATAGTCTTCCTCCACTGTACCAGTTCTCGAGTAGAAAATGTTTTAATATGATTTCATTTACCCTTGTTTACCCTTCTGATAGAGATGCTAATACACAGCAAAACAGACAAAAGGCAGATAGCAATAGATGGAGGAAAAGCCAAGAATCCAAATAATCCCAAACTGGACAAATCATCCCTTGAATAACTAATGTTTGACCTTAATGTAAATACCAAAGGTGCTTGGGATAGAACATTTTTAAAACCTAAACCCATGTGAGAAAGTTCTCTATTGACAAGCCCACTGTCCCACATCTCCACATACCTGTTCAGCCAACCAGGCAATGTGTTTGACCTCCTTGCTGCCTCCTGCTGTACAGGTAGCGCCAAGCATGGCGTTGAGTTCAGCCAACACCTGTGGGAGGAGAGCCATGATGTTGGTGTGGATGGCTATGAACCATGAGTGGGCAGTTGCAGTGTCCTTGCAGCGAAGGATCAAGGTATTTCTGCTATCAGGAGAATGGAGTTCTATCAATCTGCATGAAGAAATAAACAAAAAGAGAAAACTTAATCAGAAAGCACCAAGCATGATAAGATCCAATTTAACCCTGACATTCTTAGAACTGAGAGATACCATCTCCAGATTCCCCCCCAAGGGGCCCCTTTTCTCAGAAAACCCACAAATGCAAAAACAAATATTCAAAAGACCAACAGACCTTGATGTTCCAGCTACTCACATCACATCACAGTGATGCTTCTGTTATCACTATTTATCATGGGATACCGCCCTAGTCTCTCTAGAAGCTGTGAAAAGTTTACCTATCAAAACTTACCGGCATGTTGTATACAATGAGGTCATGCTTTTAAAATATTTACAAAACTTTCAGTGCATTACCAAATTGGGAACATAATTTTCCTGACTGGCAAGAATAGTCTTTTATGAAACAATCTTAGTAGTATTTTTAAATTTTAGGAATTTTTAAAAAAATCATTTCTTTTCAACATTTTTTTTTTAATTTGAATTCAGGGCGGCTAGGTGGTGCAGTGAGTAAAGCACCGCCCCGAGTCAGAAGGACCCTAGTTCAGTTCTGGCCTCAGACACTTAACACCCACCCACACACACACATACAAAACTAGCCTTGT
Organism: Petaurus breviceps papuanus; assembly: GCF_028583685.1. Lineage (NCBI taxonomy): Eukaryota > Metazoa > Chordata > Mammalia > Diprotodontia > Petauridae > Petaurus > Petaurus breviceps. Next base: position 3,161,137 of record NW_027185771.1, read on the forward strand.
AACCTTGGGCAAGTTACTTAACCCCAATTGCCCTCCAAAAGGCAAAAAAAAAAAATTTTTTTTTTGAGTTCCAAATTCTCTTTCTCCCTCCAGGCTCTCCCCCGCCCAATTGAGAAAGCAAACAACATATCGTTTATACATGTGAAATCATGCAAAACATATCTCCACATTAGTCAGGTTGGTGAAAAAATTATTTGGTGATATTTTTAAGTAATGGATTACCACTGAATCAATATTTTCATGAGCTATTAATAATGGTAGAGCAACAGGAGAGATATTCAGTGCTAAGAACATATACTTTTATCTACCTGATAATCAACAAAAAATTATATGATGTAATCTATATCATAGATTGACTAAATACTTTTTTTTAACTTTTTAGAATGGGAAAGGCAGGGCAATTGGGGTTAAGTGACTTGCCCAAGGTCACATGGCTAGTAA
>NW_027185771.1:3161587-3243528 GCF_028583685.1 Petaurus breviceps papuanus
CTTTTTTGGAGGGCAATTGGGGTTAAGTGACTTGCCCAAGGTCACATAGCTAGTGTTAAGTGTCTGAGGCCGGATTTGAACTCAGGTCCTCCTGACTCCAGGACCAGTGCTCTATTCACTGTGCCATCCAGCCACCCCCTATTCACACATCCTTCAAAAGGAAACAAGAGAACTCACGAACTTTGTTCACCAAGGCCAAAGCCTCCACCTGTGCCCTCAGTCCCCTATCCTGCTGTCCCTAGGAGAATGCCTCCTCCCTCATGTCTCTCAACTTCGATCTTTTCCTATTTACTGACTCTTTTCCTGACTACCACAAACATGCCCAGGCCTAGCCTTTGTTCCCACCCTTTCCATCCTGAAAAAATTCTTTTCTCTGAGCCATAACTAGGAATATTTTCAGTTGGAAAAAAGCAACGAGAAGGTCCCATGGATGGCATTCCTGCCACATTTATGCTTGCAGCAGAAGAAGGGGAAGCCTGACTCTCCCACCTTTGGGTTCAGAAGGGGGAAAACTGAGGCCTACAAAAGGTGGGCACTGGGGCCAAGGGATGCTGGGGTTAGTTTAAGTCCCAGCCAAGAATGTCAGGCAAGCTGTGGGGAGGACAGTAAGGACGCACCATGCCTGAGCCATCTCCAGATGTTGGTGTCTTGTAACCACACCCTCATGGCCTCCAGCCTGGCCTTCATCTGACCAGCCTCAAGCTACCGTCCTAGAAATCACCATCTTTTTCAAAGTCCCTCCCACAATTCTTCTCTGCAGCTAAGATTTCATGATATTGAACATAAGCACTTCTCTTGGTATCTGGGACCCTGGCTCCTGCCTGCAGGATGATCACCCATCTCCCATCCTCTTAGAGCCTGGACATGGGCTCTGTCCTGGCCCCTCCTCTTAATAAAAGTCCATTGATTGACTGAGTGATTGGCCATGATTCCTGGGGAGCCCACTTGGGTTAGACAGAAAATACCTACGGATTTTTGGGAGGGCCTTCATGTGGGAGATAAAGACCAGTACTTGGCTAGAGGCGAGAGGATGACCAGTAATGTACTCCTCGATCACAGTCATCAGTCAGCCCAAATGCATCATGGGGTTGGACTTGTTTGCAGGGGCTCAGGTTTGTGCCCAGCCCATCACAGCGGGTCATGCAATACTGAGACTGAGGGGGAGAATGTTGTTTCCCTCTCCCACCCAATTCAATCCCTAGCTACTGAAGGGCAGATCTGACTATGCTGCTGTTTGGCATTTCAAGCCCTACCCAACTAGTCCCTTTTAGATTTCCACCCTTATTATGTAGAGATCACGTCACATTCTTGGATTTAGTCAGACTGGCCTTCTTCCGGTCTTTCCTCCCCACTTCGGTGCCTGGGCCCTGGCTGTCCCCTGGCTATCCCTGGGACACACTCCTTTCTCTTCTCTGCCTTTGAGAAGGCTCTCTTTCCTCAGAGACTCAGAGCAAATGCCACCTTTTCTATGTAGCCTTTCTAAATATTCCAAGGGACAGAGGGAAAGCTAGCTCTCCCCACACCTCCATCTATTTTGTGTGGTCTCAATAGAATACCGATAAGTCATGTTTATATAGTGCCTTACAGAAGACCCTATACAAGGCTGGCCAAGGGCAGCCCTGGAAGGTGGGTGATATTTTTAGTTCTGTTTTGTTGTTGTTATTGTTCAGTCTGTTTTTGGTTGTATCCAAGTCTTTGTGACCCCATCTGGGGTTTTCTGGGCAAAGATCCTTCTCCATACAGATGAGGAAACTGAGGAAAACAGGGTGAAGTGACTTGCCCAGGATCACACAGCTAGTAATGTCTGAAGCCAGATCTGAACTCAGGAAGATGAGTCTTCCTGCCTCCAGGCTGGGCATTCTATCCACTGTACCACCTAGCTGCCCTTTTTTAGCCATGAGGAAATGGGGCCCAGACTGGCTATGGGACAGCTTAGGGTTGTACAGCTGCTGAGTGACCTCATGAGACCCTCATGGCCTCTAAGCTCCCAGGGCAGGGGCTCCAGCCCTTGTGTGTGGATCACACTTCACACCGTCTGGAACATGCAAGGTGCTTAATAAACGCCTGTTGACTGATAGGTTGATCTTCACATGTCCAAAGTGAAACTCGCTACCTTTGCTGCCAAACCTGTGTTTCTTCCCTAAGCTCCATAGGACTCTTGAAGGCACTACCATCCTCCCAGTCACTAAGGTTTGGTGGCAGCTCTGACTCACCTCTCCCATCCAGGCACTTGCCAATTCCTGCACCTACTTGGCCGATGTAGGTCTTCCATCTCCATCCACTTCCTTCCCTCCACTCATCCAACCACCACCCTTGTTCCTCTCAATTGAGCTGGGCTCCCTGCATCAAGTCTTTCCTTCCCCAACCTATCCTTCCCACAGGGGCTAAAGATCTGCCATTTTATGTCTCCCATTCAAAAGCTGTTAGTGACTTCCCCTTGCCTGGTGTAAAATACAGACTCCTTAGCCTGGCATTTAAGGCTTTCCCCAGGCCAACCCCAGCCTACCTTTCTGGTCTTGTTTCATGCTCTTCCCTTTCACACATTCCACATTCTAACCAGAGTGGCCTCATAAGCCCTTCTCCAACCACTCCCCCCATTATTTTTAACTTTTGGTATTCTGCAAGGACCTGCTCTGATGCTCCCTACTCTGTGAAGCTTTCTCTCATATCACCTGCTGCTGGTGCACTATCCTCCCTCCCCCTTGTGTCATATGTCATACCTGAGCTCTTCTGGGTGTTTTGGGGATGCCCAGCACCCAGGACAATAAAGCACATAGTAGGCACTCCATAAACATCACTGAATTGAATTTAATCTAGCCACAAAGCCTAGGGAAGAGCTGGATACAAAGCAGACACTAAATGGAAGGCCCGTCTTAGGAACATTTGACCCAACTATCCAAACCAGCTAAGAAAGTTAAAGAACTGCAAAAATGGGTCCAAAAGTCTAGATACTATTATAGAGTGAGAACCTGATTCCTTAGAAATTTCTCAAGCCCTTTTTCAGAATCTATTCATTTTATCTGAGAATAAATCTGCAATTCCTGGCCCGAAGCAAATTAGTGCAAATTTATTGAGGAGAAAAGTAAAGTCTTATACTTATGGTATAAGTATACTTTATATACTTTTAAAAAATCACCTTTATAAGTGCAAGATGGCAGCAAGGTGAAGCAGTGGGTCTGGAATCTAGAAGACCTGAGTTACAATTCTGCTCCAGACACTTTACTAGACGTGTGACCCTAGGGATGTGTATATTTGTTGCCTGTTTCCTCAACTGTAATATATGGATAATAAAAGTACCTTCCTCCTGGGGTTATTCTGAGGGTCAAAGGAGGTGATATTTGCCAAGTACTTGGCATAGTGCCAGGCATATAGTAGGTACTACATAAATGCTAGTTGTTGTTGTTGCTATTACTATTAGAAGAGAGAGGGGCATGACTATGCAGAAGAGAAAAGGGGAGCTATCTCCAACTCCTTTCCTGAGGAGGATAGAAAGAAGCCAAAAAGAACTATCTCCAATATCACTAATGAATATTAATATAAAACATTTGAAAGACATTTTTTAAAAATACCACACTATAACAAAAAAAATTGTTCATTGTGACCCACTTGGATTTATAGAAGGGATACAAATATAATTAGCACAGCTCAATACATTAATAGTCAAATCAACAAAACCTACATAATTAACAAATGAAGAAAAAGCATTTGACAAAATAAAGGATTCATTTGTGTTAAAAAAAATGCTAAAAAGTATAAAAATGGAAGGACTTTTCCTTAAGAGGATCAAAAGCATTGACTTAAAACCAAGATTGACCATTATTTGTAAGGAAGAAACCCTATAAGTTTTCCTGTTGAGATCAAACAAAGATGTTCATGTCTCACCTATTTGACTTAGTACTTGAAATGCTACCTATATCAGAAAGAAAACTGGAGGAAAAAAAACATTCACAAACAGGAACCAAAATTATGCCTGTTTGCAGGCAATATGATGGTTTACTTAGAAAACCCTAAAGAATCAATAACAACAAAAACTAGTTAGTCGAGGCAATAGCTTCTTCAAGGTAAGAGTATACAAATAAATTCATGTCTTAATAAGATTTCTGAATATTAACAATAGAATCCAAGGGGAAAAGACAGAAAAATTCCATTCAAAATAACTACAAAACATAAGATATCTGTGAAGTATGTTAAGACATACAAAGGACTAACGTACCAATACAACTACAAAACAATATTTATGGAAATAAATGAAAATCTAAGTAATTGGAGAAATACTCAACCCTTTATGACTATATGTCATAGATAGGGGATGCCTGGGCATCATCATCTTGCCACAAAGACTGAAGAGGGGAAAATAAGCAGCCGTTCAGTAAAAAGAGCCAGCATATCAACAGAGTCTGAGAGGACACACAAGAACAAAGTTTTCAAAAGAAGAAATGCAAATTATCAACAAACATATGAGGAAATCTTCAAAATCACTAGAGAAATGCACATTTAAAGAACTCTGAAATATCACTTCACACCTGTCAAACTGGCAATGATGATAAGAGATGGAAAAAGCTCATGTTGGAGACGCTGTGGAAGTCAGGCACATTAATTCATTGTTGGTAGAGCTGTGAATTGGCAAAAATAACAGTTCTAGAAATATACTTAAAATTATGTGAGAAGAGTTCCTGTTTATACCCTACAACTCAGCAGTCCCAATATTGGGTTAATACTCTATTGTCAAAAAGAAAGGTCCTACGTGTACCAAAATACAGCAGCGCTATTTGTAATAGCAAGATGGCAGAAACAAATGATGTGCCAAAAGATAGGAGAATGGCTGAATGAATTGTTATATTTAAATGGAAGAGAATATTGTTGTGGTAGTAAATGATAAATACAAAGAAATCAGAGAAACATGGGAAGACTCATAAGACCTATTGGTGAATAAAAAGCAGAGATATTAGAATAATACATTTGACTATAATAATGTCAATGAAGACACTAGAAGACAAAAATACTTAGGTCAGATACAAAGGTCAGTGCTCTATATTATTGAAGCTAAAACACATCCTTTCTGTTCGATACAAAAGCAAAGTAAGCTGGTCCTGGAGTCAGGAGGACCTGAGTTCAAATCCAGCCTCAGACACTTAACACACACACACAAAACTAGCCACGTGACCTTGGGTGAGTCACTTAACTCCAATTGTCCTCCAAAAAAAAAGGCAAAAAAAAAATTCCAACTGCATCTTTGGGGCGGCTAGGTGGCGCAGTGAGTAGAGCACCGGTCCTGGAGTCAGGAGGACTTGGGTTCATATCTGGACACATTTGACACACAAACTCAAGACACTTGACACACAAACACAAAAACTAGCTGTGTGACCTTGGGCAAGTCACTTAACCCCAATTGCCCTACCTTCCCCCCTCCAAAAAAGCAAAGTAAGCATGATGCAGATGATAGAGAAACAGGGTAGGAGAGTATATATCTGTATCTATATAGATAGATAGATGCATGTATGTATATGTGTACATACATACATATATGTATATATACTATACTGTGTATGTGTACGCATTGTATAGTAGTGTAGTAAAAGGAACACGTGACTTGGAGTATGAAGACAAAGGGTGGATTACTGGCTCTGATATAGAAAACCTATGTTAGCAGGAGCAGGAATGTTGCTTAACCTTGCTGCAGTTTCTTGATATGTAAAATAGTGTAATGGTAATAGGAATTTGAAGATCTTCCCTGTCCCTTAATAGGCTTAAGGAAATTTGAAGATCTCCCTGCCCCCTAATAGATATGTATAATGTAATCCCATGGAGCCTGTGGTGGGAGGAGTTTGCTGAAGGTGGAGCACAGCCCAGAAGAAACTGGGAGTCAGAGCAGTTAGAGCTGGAGGGAGGAGAGGATGCAGCCAAGGAGACAACTAGGCTTGTGAGTGTTTGTTTGTGGGAAGGCTAAAGGAAGGTGTGGCTCCCTGCGGTGCTATGGTGTATTAACTTCTTTGTTGCTATGATGGAGTCTATTTCCTGGTGTTGGGATTTTGCTTTCTGGTATTCTGAATAAATGTTTTATTTATGTCTTATATATGGAGAATCTGTTATATTTTGTGATGCAGAACTGTGCCGCCATATGTATAGTTACCTTTGGTGCTGTGAACACTGCATTGGTGCTACAAATAGCAATAAGGAATACCTGCACTGTCTACCCTCCAGATTATGAGGACAGTACCTTACAAACCTTGGTTTTCTTTGGTCCTGAGATTTTGTTAGTATAGCTGCTCCTAGTAGGAAAAACTCCCTCTATCGATTCAGGTTCGCAGCTTTGCAAAGCTTTAAAGTACTCTATAAAAGTGAGTTATTGTTATTGTAAGAGCAATGTCTTCTACTAATCTGTTTGGGACTCAGGACAATGGGATCCATTGAATCTGTTGTGCTGCTAGAAATCTACCACATGGTCGAAGACTGGAAGGTCCATTTCCCATCAGCTGTACTCTCTGCATCCCACTGTACTGCCATCATTATGCCCCACTCCCACCCCCAAAAAGCTCATTATCACCAAGACTCCTTCAGCTTTGGTACTCAGACCTCATCCGTATCTTGGTATTGCCCACCCCTGACTGGAGGGCTGGAGGACAGAGCAAAGAACTCCTCCCAAACCTCCAGATAAAGAGGGCTCAGCTACAGTTTTTGGATTCCACTCCCCAATCAGCAAGCATGCCTCCAGCTGGGTACCCTCTCCTCTCCTACCTTTATAGCTTCTTTTGCATACTGTCTTCCTCCCTCGGACAGTAAGCTTCAAGTAAGAGAACAGGGGTGGTCTTTGCTTCTGCTATTTGCATCCCTGTTACAGTTCCTCCTTTGAAGAGGACCAATGGTCTCACAAGGTGATGTATTGACTTTTGGGTGAAAAAGATGTAAGTGAGGCAGAGTTGTACAAACTCTCACCATCTACCCATTCCCACCAGGGAAAGACTGAAGGGAGTTTAGTAAGTGGACAGATGTTAATCAATTAACTAGTAAGCCTTTATTAAACACCTACAATGTGCCAGGCATTAAACAGAAAACTGTCTTGTGAGAACTACAGTAAGACCAAGAGAAAGCACACATGGCTCTGGTTTGAAGGGCATGAAATCTAACTTGAGCAGAACGCCCCCAAGCCTGGTCTTCCAGAGGACCTGAGTAATTGGTGCTATTCTAAAGCTTGGGGAGAAAACAAGTTTCTGCATAACAAGGTTTGTGCCCCAATATAGCTAGCCTCTTTGCTGCTCCTGGAACACACCCTCCATTTCCTGGCTCCATGCACTTGCCATTGGCTGTCCCCCAAAGCTGGATTTCTCTCCCTCCTCATCTTTCCCACCTTGCCTTCACCTACTTCCTTCAAGTCTCAGCTAAAATCCTGCCTTTTCCAACAAGTCTCACCTGATCCCCCTTAACGATAGCATATTCCCTCTGAGAGCATCTCTAATTTATCTTGTTTATATCTTATTTGTATGTAGTTGGTTATTTTTGGTCTCCACCATTAAAGGGTGATGTCCTCAAGGACAGAGACTGTTGCTGCCTTCCTTTCCACCTCCAGTACAGTGACTGGCACTCAGTAAGCATATGATTAATGCTTGCCCACTTGATCAAAGGACTACACAATTTTAGGATGGAGAGGAAGTCAGAAAGCGGAGGGATCAGAGAACTTTTCTTAAGGACACAATGCTTGTGTCTGGGTTTAAAAGTATGGAGGAAAACTTTATTGGTTTAAGAAGCTTAATATTGGTTTAAATTTAAAACACCAACCAGCTTATTGCCATTTGGATTTACATTACACTTTTCATTATTCTTGTTTTTGTTTTATTCCTTTTTAACATTAACTTCTTGTATTACTGCTTTGCTGATAGAATCTTTAAGAAATGTTTCTTTGTCAAAAATTACTTATACTCTTTAGAAGAAAGGTGCATAATTGATGTAAAGAACTAATATAATTTATATAAAGAAAACACAGTCAACTCTACTATCAACAAAATGCTAAGATGCTCCCTTTTAATAATAAGAAGCCTGAACACACAGTTGGCGAGCTAACAAATGTACATGTTACCCAGAACATCTAGTCCTTTACTCATCAAACTAGAAAAAGTGAACTTATTTTAAGATTCAGTGACCTGAAGTTGCCCTTGAAAAGCTCTCCTCGTTTCCTCGACAACTATAAAAAGTTTCTCATGACTGCCAATGGAAAGTCAATCATTTCCTATGTTCTTCAGGAGTATCAAGAATACATGTTTCACATATTTAATATTTCCATTAAAATTACCTGACATGTTCCACTTCTTCTTGGGCATTTACTCAGTATAGCTGAGTCACGATTGAAACATACAGCCCTGATCTTGCTCCAGAAATCCATCCTTTACAGGACGACTTATTTCCACTTGATTGGTTTGGCATTGACATCTTTCACACAAATGCTCAAAATTTAGGCACAAACGTATGACAAGAAATTTCCTTCACCCCTCCCACTGACCTAGTTAGTACTAAATATAGGCATCAGTTTATCCTTATTTTCAGATATAACAAAGTTATCGAAAAGGTTATAACTGAGTGAAATAAGCAGAACCAGGAGAAAAATACACACAAGACCTTTGTTCAATCATGCAGTTGTATCTGATTCTCTGTGACCCAGTGGACCACAGCACACCAGTGCTGTCCATGGAGTTTTCTTGACACAGATACTGCCATTTTTCTTCTCCAGTGGATTAAGGCAAACAGAGGTTAAATGACTTGCCCAGGGTCACACAACTACTAATGTCTGAGGCCAGATTTGAACTTAAGTCTTCCTGATTCCAGGCCCATCACTCTGTCCACTTAGCCACCTAGCTGCTTCCTATGTAATAATGACAATGATGTAAAATACAATGAAAAGGTATTTGGACTCTGATTAGCTGTAATGATGAACAGTTGCTGACATACATGCCCTTTTTGGTAAAGTGGGGCACTGTGGGAGCAAAGTGGGACTAAGACCATGAGAAAACAGCATTTCCTCAGTCGGTTTTACTTGTTTATCTTTGTTACAAGGGAGGGTGATATACTGGGAAATGTTATTGTTTAGTCATGTGCAGCTCTTCATGACTACGATTCAGGGTTTTCTTGGCAGATACTGGAATGGTTTGCCATTTCCTTCTCTAGAGAATTTTACAGATGAGGAAACTGAGGCAAACAGTGTGAAGTGGCTTGACCAGGATCACACAGCTAATAAGTGTCTGAGTTCAGATTTAAACTCAGGTCTTCCCAGTAGTTTATCCACTGAACCATCCAGCTGCCCCTACTGGGAAATGAATGGGGTATAAAATGAGGTGTCAATATAACTTTGAATAGGTAACATCCTCTAAAATGTGTTTCTTTTGACACAACATAAATTCTAGATTCCCAAACACCAGGAATCTCACAAATCAATTAACCTGAAGAATGGTGCAAAAGCAGCTAATTAAATATCTGATCAAACAGTTCAGAAGTACATGTACTATGAGGGGCTAACAGGGAATGAAAACTGTTTCCCTAGGCAGGTCCCCAATTAACGATTTTTAAAAGTTTAAATGAAAAGGATCTTGAGTCAGAAAATTTAATTACATAAAATACAAAGGCTCCTTCCAGAGCTCAATCATCTCTGTACTGACCCTGGGACCTGGCAGATCCTTCCTTCTAGAATGCAGCTCTAATATTATTAGAGAATTGCAGCAAAGTCTTTTTTTTTTTTTAATAGCCTACCACTGTTTTAAAAGCACAGTTCAAGTGAAAACCCTGCTAATAAATACACTATGGCAGTCTGCCAGTCATTGCTGAGGCCCATAGGAGACCAAGAGAAAGAAAGCATGGAAGACAGCCACAGCATGAGCCGTATTGGCTTTAGGCCAAACCACTGGGAATTTTCTGTGAATGACAATTACATTTTGATCAGATGAATCAAGTTGTGGTCTAGGTACCCCAGAGCACAGAGCCCCCTAAAGTTAGCTGCTCTGGGGTCCTGGATTTTCTTTGGTTTCCCAGATGATTTTACAGCATTTATTTAATCAATTAAAGACAAATGCTGAGTCCGGTGGCTAGACTGGGAAGTTAACACTTCCACCCTAGTTTATCTGTGGCACAAAGCCCAAATTATCTTTTGTATGGAAAGTATCCAGGGGGAAGATTATTGAGGCATCCTGTACACGCCCAAAGAAAACAGCTCTGCGTTTCCAAAAGGCAGCCCTATGAGAACAACGTGTTCCTTCTGAACTATACAGAATACTAAATAAATATACATTGCCCACAACAGTCACAGCAAAAAACTGAGCTCCATTTTCTTTTACATGCATCTCTCTACAGTGGAGTTAGCTTCCTAACTTCCTAACAGGAAGCCCTCGTTAAAAGTGGCTTACAGGCACATTACAGCAGTCTTGAAAACTGAAATTAGAGTGGGGGACCAGAGAAAATTGGAAGGAACCCCTCATTTTCCCTGATGCCTAATGATGTGTTTGAGATCTAGGAAGCAGAACCAAAGAAGAAAGAATAAAGGAAACTTTTAAAAAAACTAATCCCAAATCCCCTATTTAGGATAAATAAAAGTACTGATCACAATATAATGAAGGTATCGAGAAGCTTGGCCAGACAACAGTTCTGGTGAAAAAAGATCTGGGGCTTTTAGTGGACCTCAAAGCTCAAAGGCATGTCCAGAACGGAGGATCAGGATCAACTGCATTTGGCTCAGGGCCAGGGAGAAAAGGGCCCGATGAGGCCATCCCCTGCTATCCCCACTGGAGAAGCTCACACCCACTTCGGCACTGGCAGGACAGATCCAAAGTATCCCTTTAAAAATAAGGCAATTAGGAAGGGAAAGAAAGCAGCAGCAGCTGAGGGGGCCGGTGTGGATAAAAGGCCAGGGAGGGAGTCACAAGATGACTAACCAAGGAAAAGTGATATTTAGCCTGGAGAGGAAAAGATGTGGGGCATGATTCACCCTCTTCCAAGTACATTAAGGGTGCCTCTGTCTAAGGGATTAGCAGACTCTGACACTTTGGCCCAGTAGGCACAAGTGGGGAGAATGGGTAGGGCCAGATTTGGGCTGCATAGGAAGAAAAACTTCCTAACAATGAGAACTCTGAATGCTGTGGCTTGGAGAGGGAGGGACAGAGGGAGGGTCTGCCCCTGGTGTCTCTAAGCAGGGCTCCTCTGGCTGTGACCCTGAAGGGAGACTGTCCTGGGCTTGGGGGAACCACTGAGGTCCCTAAGTAGTATAAGAGCTAATGCCCATAGATAAATAGTAAGGTAGCTAGGTGGCACAGTATATGGTGCATTGGGCCTAGAGTCAGGAAGACCTGAGTTCAAATTTGATCCTGGAAGCTTACTAGCTGTGTGACCCTGGGCAAGTCACTTAACCCCTTCTGTCTCAGTTTCCTCATCTATATAATGAGCTGGAGAAGGAAATGGCAAACCACTCCAGGATCTTTGCCAAGAAAACTCCATGGACAATTCTGGCAGGCTCTGACCTACAGGATCACAAAGAGCTGGATGTGTCTGAACAACAACAAATAAGAGATTTGGTCGCTTCAGTGTTAAACGTTGACCATGGCAGAGTAGGTAGTGGGTGCAGGAAAGGCATTAAGGAAAAAACCTGAATTTGGAATCAGGAAAGACCCTTGGCATAAGTAAGTCACAACTTAAGTCTCTGATTCCTCACTGGCAAAATGGGTCTAAAACGATCTCTCTCCCTCACAGGGTCATCATAAGGTTCAAAAGAAATTATGTAAAATACTTTGCAACTCACTATAAAAAGTCACCTATGGGGGGCGGCCAGGTAGCACAGCGAGTAAGAGCACCAGCTCCAGTGTCCAGATGACCTGGGGATCCAATCCGAGGCTCAGACACTTAGCACCCACCCAGAAACACCTGGCCGTGTAACCTTGAGCAAGTTACTTAACCCTGATTGCTTAAAAAAAAAAAAAAGTCACCTATGGGCATCACCATCATCGCCAGGCTCCACAACCATCTAAGGCTATCTCCTGCCCAGGATTGTAAGAGATCACATTTCTAAGCAGCAATATGGCTCATTATACAGAACTGACACTAATGAATGGGCTGATGACGGATGCCCTGCTAAAACCTGACTTCCCACCGTTCCCACTTGAACTGGTTTGCTCCCCAAGGCCTTACCTTCAGCAGCTGCACTTACCATCAGGGCTTTTTTGTTTTAGACACACCTGAGGTTTAAGCTGCAGAGTCTGTGGAAGAATGGAAACCAGCTCACACCTGAGCTCTAATGGGACTTGTATTTACAGAAGCCAGTGTGGGGAAATCTGAGCCACAGGGTGAGGACTCTCTCCCCAAGCACTCAGTGGGAATCTGTAGATTCTCAATTTGTCTTAAAGCACAGGCCTAACCATGCTGTCTCCAGTGGCTCACAGCTCCCTTTGGGTGAAATATAAACTCCTGAATTGAAGAAGGGCCTTCCCCGTGTGGCTGCAGCCTCCTTGTTCCAGGCTCCCTAGATCCACATCCCATCTCTCCCTCCTCCTCCAGGGGCTGCACTCCCTTCTCCCATCTCCTCACCTTCAGTTCCCTCTCCTGGTCCCTCTAGTTCTCAGCACTTTTCGTCTCCTCTTAAGATCCTGTCTAGATTTCATTGTTTACATGTTCTATCTCCCCAGTAGATGACAAACTCCTTGAAGGCAGGAACTATTGTTTTTTTTACTTTATATCTGCAGGGCAATGTCTAGCACAAAGTACATGTTAATAAATGCTTGTTGGACTGCAAAATAAATTATGTTATTACATTTTACAGAGGGAAAAATAAGTGAACAGAGAAAATATATGACTATTATATAATTATATATTCTGGGTCAGGCCTGATTCAGACCAGTTCCCGGATAGTTTAGTCTCAATACAGAAACAAAATGAGGCTCTGGGGTTCAACAGTTAACAAAGGGAGATGATTACAGCACAACATTATCTTAATTTAGCCTCTAATTATCCCCATTTTACATATGAGGAAACTAAGGCAGACAGTGGCTTGGTGACTTGATCAGAAGTGAGGCCAAATTTAAACTCAGGGCTAGAGGGTTGTCCACAGCTTGCCCTCGTGGTTTACGGGCCTTAGTGGGAGGACACACCCTTCAAGATCAGCCAAAGCCGAACCTCCAAGGCCCACCCTCCCACCCCCAGGTCCTGGTGGCTACTCTGTACTCCAGCAAAGGGGAAGTCACAGCAGCAACCTGAGGGAGCTAAGCATGTCTTCAGGAATGGCTCAGCACAACCCCACCCCCAGCCCCAACCTGCACTCGGGAGGGGCTCAGGGGCTGCAGCTATCTCACTCCACTCTGAGTTGACCTTCCAGGGGCTGCCAGGTGGCACCATGGTGGTATGTAAAGCACCAGGCCTGGAATTAGGAAAACATCTTCCTGAGTTCAAATCCAGCCTCAGACACTTCCTAGCTCTGTGACCCTGGGCAAGACACTTAACCCTTTTTGCTTCAGTTTTCTCACCTGTAAAAATGAGCTGGAAAAGGAAATGGCAAACCACTCCTGTATCTTTGTCAAGAAAACCCCAAATGGGGTCATGGAGAGTTGGACATGATCTTTTGGAGGACCTCCCAATGATGGGGTACAGGCTCTGGGAAACCCCTCGAACTCTTGATTTGAATCTCCCCACTAGATGAGGCATTTGCCTGAGGCCATAAGCCTTTCATTATAGCTAGGCCCAAATCTCTTACTCTGACTAGCCTAGCCCTCCTCCATTGTCCATCTACTTCGCACCCTTGATCCTCCCAAAATCTCTATACCCAAATCTGTTACCCTTAAACTAGCCTAGGCCTCCGTGGGCTGTCATCTCCAGGTAACCTCCAGCTATTTCCCACCCTTAATCTCATTACTGGAGGGGGGGGGGGCCCATATTGGACTCCTCCTCCAGACCCTCACCAAACTCCACCTCTAGACCACCCCTAGAACTCTCCCACGATCCTTCTGTATGTAAACTCCATATAAGCTCTGCCAGGAAGAAGCCAAGAATTACCTAGTGCAGACTCACTCTGTGTCAGATTACTCTAGCCTGCTTGTCAATACAAGCTTCACACGTACTGAGGCTCCTTAAGAGTCTACCCATTAAGGCGAGTCTTTAGTAAACTTGGCTTTACTTTGGCTGAGAGAAGACTTGAGTCGAATTCACTGGGCAGGACCTGGTGTGTTGATTTTTGGGATCTTGAGCACCCCTAATCTAAACCTCAACACCACTGTATTCAAGAATCCTTATACAGACAGAAGAAAAAAGGCAAAACAAAATGAGCAGTCACTGAAGATGGGGCTGAACTGGCCCCCATCCAGACTTCCCCATCGAACCCTTCTCTCCCCCCTTTTCTGTGTCTTCTTCCTAGTTAGAAGGGTAAGCTCCTCCAGGGCAGGGACCAGCTTTGGCCTTTCCTTGTATCTCAGCAGTGCTGACAAATAGTAGGTGTTTACTATGTGGAAGGAATTCTGGTTTTCATAATAATTGCTCTATGTGTAATGTAGATACTAACAGATTAGATTTTTTAGAATTGCCTTTTCCAGCTGGTGAGTCAGACTCACAATCTAGCTTGGACTGATCAATCAGACTGACAAGGCTCTAATTACCAGCCCCCTTCTGCCTTCGTACCTGAAGTGAATTGAATTAAAGAGAGTGGAACCTGTTCCCATCACAGAACGACGGTCCTGTGACCCACCAAGTATCGACCCCTAAGGACTCCAGCAGTCTTGCTCCCCCAGGACTCCAGAGTTGTTGGGTTTGTCATGGAAACCACTCTAAACCTAATGCCCCTTCCCACTGGTGATTTTTGTTAATAATCTCCATCTTCAGTAAGGTGGAATTCTGATCGGGAGAATTCCTGATTTGCCAATCTGTTCCTTATAATGAAACTAACCAATTAAAGAGTGGGCTGATTACTTTATCTTTGTCTCTGGCCTGCTGTTTCATCATTCTCAGATTAGAGACTGGCTCAGTAAATTCCTGTTAACTGACTGACTAAATCTGGGAGAATACCAAAAGGACTAAGCCTCAGGTTTAGATTAAGCCCCATGGTGGGGGATCCTAACTCTCTTAAGTTCAATATTAAAAGGCGACTCTAAGCAGAAACAGCATCAGGAACATCAGGGCTGGAGCAAAGATGATGACATTTCTTGCAGAATCATTGACCCTAATTCTAGGTCGAGAAATGCCCTGGACCACCACCCACTTCCCTGCTGCTACCCAGGTCCTCCCCTTCCCTGGGAGCCCCTCGGCAAGAGGGAGGGTGGAATTCAAAATCTTTGTCCCACAAGAAGCCTCAGAGGGACTGTACTCCTCTTGGAGAGGCCTTCACATCCCTCTTGTGGCCAAGGAGCAAGGTGCTTCCCAACAGTGCCGCACCTTGGTCCTCCAAGCCCTCCCTGGGTAGGAGTTACAGCGTGATCACTGGGTACTGTACCGGCTAGTCATTTTACCTTAATCAGTGGACTACCTGGGTCTCACTCTTCTGCCACTGAAGCCCATACCTCTATTCACTGCCCCCAGCCAGGATCTCTAGGGTCTGTGCCAACTCTGGCCAGAGCCAACTGCTACCCTCTGTGCCAGGGCCAGGACACCTGGGGCCGAGTATGGCTGTAGTCCTGAGCCCTATGGCTGCCATTGCCGTAGCAGGCCTCCAGGATCCTGCAGGAATGCTGTGGGTGCTGCTGCTGAGGCCTAACTCTGCATTCTGTGCAGGGAGAATAACACACCCCAACCAAGCCAGAGACTCCTCTAGGCAGTGTATTTGAGCCATTCCCAGGATCGAGCAATACTGCTTTCTGAGAGTGTTGGGCAAATGCTCCTGGAGCCCGAGTTCTTCCTCTTTCTTACCTCATGGAAAAGAGAGAGGAGACAGAGAGACAGAGGAAAGAGGGAAAAAGAGACAGAGAAGAGATAGTGAAACAGAGGAAATTGAGGGCAAGATAGAGAATTATAGTTTATAGTTTGCAATTTTTTAAACTGACAGAGCATCCCTACCAATCCTCAGCTAATTAAACGGGAATACATTCGGCACGTTTGTTCTTATCCTCTCTAGGCTCCTGAGAATTTAGTATTATCCTCTCAAGTGTCTTCTTCAAGTGTCTAACAACAAAATCCTAATGGCAAAATTATGATTGGTCTCTCAAATCCCAAATCAGAAAACAAAAAAACTCCAGGAGTTTCTTTAGCACAACTGTTAGACAATCCTAAAATTCCAAGGCTCTCTCCGGTCTACATCCTTTCTTTTGCTAGGACGGGGGTCCCTCAAGGCCACCCCTCCAAGGCCGGCCGGATCCTGAGATGATTATGGGACTTGAGCTGCACATTAATTTCTCAAAATCTATCTGAATCTAGTCTTGGGAGGGAACCTTTTTTTAGGAGGCTTCCCCAGAGGCAAATAGATGATACAGACTATTAGCAACAAAAGGCATCCACTGGGGGGGGAGGCCTAGTTAATTTCTTTGGAATTTGTCCTTTTCAATTCATGTCCTTCCTCTCTTCAATAAAAATATCAGTCCCTCCAGGCTGCTTTGAAGGTAAACTGAGCTCAGAAAAGACCATCTAGTCCAAGCTCAGAAAATTAAAATTACCAGAGGCCCAAAAAATCCTGCAGGGCCCAAGACACAGTTTATAGCAAATCCCCTTTAAGGAATCCTTCTTAAGGATAAGGAGCACACTCCACATCACCATTCTCTTCTTGCTGAATGGGCTCAGTTTACTCTCTTAATACCATAGGATCAGTGAGGACCTTACCAACTTTGTGGGGACCACAGGAATTCCCAGTGAGGGTTAAGGAGCTAGCCCGGATGAAGATGAGCTTCTGCTGCCTGATGCTTCCCTGGGGGCCCTTGGAAAGGTCCACATGATATACCCCTTAAAACAGCGAACCCATCCTCACTGAAATAACTCAGAAACAGAGCGTGCAGAGGAGGAATCAGGTGTGGTGCTCATTGGGGACACACCCACACTGATGCAGAAGCAGGAGTGAGGTTGTGCAGCTCTGTCTTTCCTGGTAGATTAGGGTTAGTCACATTCCTTACTTCATTTCCCTACATTCCCTCCATATATACAGATTATATGCAGATTACGTAGACCTGGTAGTGAGGATACTAGTGACTGAGTGTGAACTCTAAGGTCTAAGCCCTTTGCCACACCCCCACCTTTCTGACTCCCTCTGGCCATTGTCATAGTTCCAGAAAGGCCAGGGTTTCAGTAAAGTAAGTGAGTTTCCCCACAGCTATTGATTATCTTCCAATAACTTTTGTGGGAGCCGAACAAGATACCATTATATCCCCTCTTACACCAAGAACCACCATTTCTGTTGGCATCACCCAAACAGCCACAAGGCTCACTTTTGTTGGCACCTACCTTCCCCCACTTCAATAAGCAGATTCTGTTCCAATCCCACATTATTCCAATCCAAATTATTCTGGGCTAGGCCTGACTCTGGCACTCCCCTAACTAGTTTAGGCTCTATATTGGAACAAAAAGGGACAAACACTTGTTGGCCATTCTATGACAAAGCAAAAGAGATTTTTTTTTGGCCATAGCAGGAGGCGGCTATTCAACTATGCTAAGCAAGGAGGACACTTCAAATAGATTCAGGTGAGGGAAGCTCCCTTGTCTACCTTACCCATCACCATCTACCACCTGAAGCTCTGAGGCCCCATCCCCCTGGCCCCTAGTGCTCATAGCTGCATTGCCTTCATTGTACTTAGTCTGAACGCCCAGTCCCCTGGGCCAACCAAGTCTCTAGGAATATCTTAATACCTTTTAAGGAAAAACTAGGCAGTTAGTTGGCAAAGTGGATACAGTACTGGGCTTAGGAGTCAGCAATACTAGAATTTAAATCTTGTTTTAGACGCTTACTAGCTGTGTAACTCTGAGACTGTCACTTAACCTCTCTAGGCCTCAGTTTTGCAAGGTCTGTAAAGCAGGCATAATGATAGCACTTGCCTGACAGGATTGTTGTGAAGATCCTATGAGATAATCTATGTAAAGCTCTTTGCAAACCTTAAAACATTATATAAATGCTAAACATCATTATTCCTGTTGCTGTGTGGGGTGCTGGGAACCCTGAAATGTAAGGGCACAGGGTAGGTCTGCCTTGAAAGAATTCAACCATTCAAGGCTTCTTTCAGTCAGAGTAGTTAGATTTTATTATGACACCAATTGGGCAGGCAAGATTTTTAGCAAATCTGTACTATCTGTGACTCAGATAGAAGAGGGTGAGATTCCTGGTGAATTTGAACAATTTAAAGGGAGTAAGACTGGTACTTTTGTACAGAAAAAGACAGTGAGAAAATTGTGATGGGATTAAGGAGTGGCAAGTAGCCTGAGGTGGTCCTGGAGGTATCAGAGAAGGGGTCAGGTTGGGATCTAGGAGTGTCAAGTAAACTAATTAAATAATCAAGGTGGGCTGGGATGGGCCAGATGCCTTGGGCTGAGGCACTGAGCTACTAAAATGTATGGGAAAATTCAGACTGGGTTGCTTTCAAAGACAAGTTCCTTTCCTTTTAGGGGTTCAGGTTCCATGACCCCATCATTACCACTAATAATAACATGTTACACCTACCACACCTGCCCTAGGGTACAAAGTCATAACTGAATTGCTAACCCCTAGACCACAAGTTCTTAACCTTTTTTAGGGTCATGGACAATCTGATGAAGCCTATGGTCACCATAGTAAATAAAGTCATTGGGCATTGAGGTGGCACAATGGAGAGAGTACCAGGCCTGGAGTCAGGAAGACCTGAATTCAAATCTGGTCTAGCTATGTGACACCAAGCAAGACGCTTAATCCTGTTTGCCTCAGTTACCTCATCTGGAAAATGAGCTAGAAAAGGAAACGACAAACTGCTCCAGTATCTCTGCAAAGAAAACCCCAAATGGGGTCACACAGAGTCAGACATGACTCCACAATAAAGAAGGTCATTATACTGGTGTAAATTACACAAGTCTAAAGAGGACAATGTTAGCAACAGAAAAGATCAAAGAAGATTTGAGAATGGCAGATATACATGGAGATGAGAGAGGCATCAGAAGACATTCAAACTACCTCTAACTGAAGGAAAAAACCAGAATCACAGAATGTTAGATCTTCAAGAAATCCTAGAGAGCCCCTAGTTCGGGGCCTTCACTTTACAAGTGAGGATACTCGGCCCAGAGAAATGAAATGATTTATGCTAGTATGTTGAGGTCTAGGGGTGTTGGGAACCCCAAAATTCATGAGCAAACAGCGTGGGTCCTGCTCTGAATCAGACCCAAAGTTTATGAAAACAACAGTTGGGGGTGGGGGAGATTTTAAGAATTTGAGCATTTGTGACACTGTTATTGACAAGTGGCAAGGATAGGTGCCCCTTTGAATAGAGCACGGCCCTGGAGTCAGGAGGACCTGAGTTCAAATCCTGCCTCAGACACTTAACATTTACTAGCTGTGTGACCTTGGGCAAGTCACTTAACCCCAATTGCCCTGCATCCCCCCTCCAAAAAAGAAAAACAAAAACAAAGAAAACACCCAAAACATCGGATTATTCTCTCATGACTCAGATGAAGGAATGCCAGAGACTTGGCTATGTGGGAAAGTTCAAGGGAAGTGAGAGGTTTTTCCAAGGCCTATACCCGTATGTCCATGGGGCTGCTACTACCTTGTACATTTGAATATGGCAGGGCTGGGACCCAGACTCAGGTCTCCCATTGCTTGGTCACTACCATAAAGAGACTTTTCAACTTCTAAGAAGAATATAAACATATAAATAAGAAAAACAATTACAGGAGCTTAGACCCCTCTTCGATGAAGGGTAACTCATATAACAGTAACATATCAGCTGCTTAGTCTCCCCCCTTCTCCCCCCTTACCTCCCAGTTTTACAAAGTCACAAATATTCTGTTGTTCACCCATTATATCCCTCTCACCTGTTTTCCAGATCTGGCATACTCAGGTTCCTGGTAGCAAAACACATTTTGAGAGGAATGACCTTCCTGTCCTTGGTGCCATGTTGGTGTTTGGGGGAGCCCGAGTCCTCACTGCCACTAAAGCTTGGTGACTGGGGGGTGGCCCCTTCCCAGGGCAGATCAGACACCAGTGATGGCTTCTTGATATATGGGGTCACTTCCCGGATGAACTTGACTATGAATAAAATCAGGATAGAGAAGGAAATTAGTCCCTTTGTTTTTAAGCAACCATGTTCTTAACATGAAAAATACTGTGAAATATCTTATTCTTCAAAACAAGTGTTACTCTCAGGACATGGGAGGAGACGTTTTAAAAATATAAATCTGGGGGAGAGAGAAAGAAAAAAAGAAATTTACGTGATAACTTTATTATATATATAAATGAGATAGCAAGTTGTACATAATAGATTTACAGTTTTATGTGCAATCTTTTTTTATTATACTATGTTATGGAAATGTTTTATCCTATAAAATAAATAAAAATATAAATCTCAAGTTTTTGGACTGTTATAAAATGATAGTTTCATCTCACTACATGGGAAATATGCCCTTTGCCTTTATTTCTCATGGAACAGATTGTGCAAAGATATATGGAGATAAAATCTTCATGCCCTAGGAACTAGACAGGTTGAGGGGACTTTATCTCAAACTATATTAAAATTAAAAACAAATAGCTGTATGCAGTTCAAACTCACAACAATCAATGCCTGATTACTCCACTATGAGTCATAAATGTTGCACATGCATTCCCTTAGCTCCTCACCCCCAACATTTCAATGAGCTTGACCATTAGCAACATTCTAAGAAGTGAAAAAGAATCATAAAAAAATTAAACATATCAATAATATACAGCATCAGAAAGATGTGAAATACTGTGAATTTTCACCCGTTTCCTTGTTTTCAATGTGCACAGAAACAAAAAAATTTTTTTTTTTAAATTAGGACATTTCTAAAAATATATATTGCATAATAGAGTATTGTAAGCCCATCACTTCAAATATCTGGGGAAGAGCTTGCAAGTTTTAGCTATGGTCAGCAAAAGAACCAAGGTTATTGTTTCATAAGTTACATGACAAGATCTGCAGAAATTGAACACAATACAGAAAAAAGCCGAGGCCAGCAATTTGGGGAGAATATTGGTGTTGTGTGCTCCCATATATCATAGCTCTTTCTGGGTGGGGAGTGAAAAGGGCTAACTTAACGCCTTCATGGTACCAAAGAAAATCTTTCATCCTCCAAAAATAAGCTAGGGCCCTATACCCGTAAAAATGTTTGTTTCAGGTTTAAATCTAGCTTTGTTCTTTAAGAAGCTGACTCAGGGCTTTTCAGCCTTGTACTTTCAAGAGGATTCCATTATGAGGACTCTGGCAACAATAACCAACAGTTTCCAGTTACTGCCAAAAGCTGATACGTGATTTTTAACACTCTGGTCATTTCAAACAATTTCTACTGTGAAAGATACATCGACTACTATAATTAAGGTTCAAATATCCCCCAAAGGAGTCTGGGTCTACTCCGAAAGCCATTTGATCCAAAATACCTTGTTAAGTCGGATACCAAACCCGCAGCAAGCAAACTGACAATTTGAATGAATAAAAAACAATACTTCTTTGGTGGATTCATTAGGAAGGTAATGGCTACCATAACTTGGCCATATCGAGACCAACAGCTAAGGGAACATCTGGCAGCCCTTGTCTGGTGGCTGAGTCCATCCTTGAGGGACACGGAAGTACAGGGGAATTCCTACTGAGCCTCTTAAGGAATTATAGAAGTTGTTGAGTCATTTTCAACTGTGTCCAGTTCTTTCTTGGAGTGGTTTGCCATTTCCTTCTCCAGCTCATTTGACAGATGGAGAAACTGAGGCAAACAAGGTTAAGTGACTTGCCCAGGGTCACACAGCTAGTAAGTGTCTGAGGCCAGATATGAACTCAAGAACATGAGTCTTAATGTGAAAATATGTTTAATAGGAATGTATATGTAGAGCCTATATCTGAAAGCATGCCATCTTGGAGAGGTGGGAGGGGGAGAAAATGTAAAACTTATGGAAGTGAATGATGAAAACTCAAAATAAATAAATTAACTAAAAAAAAGGAAGAAGATGAGTCTTCCTGACTCTAAGCCTAGCACCATCCACTGGGCTATCTAGTGGCCCTTAGAGAAGGCCTATGTATTTGTTCTAAGGGTATAATTCATCACCTTGCCTGCCAAAAGGCCTTAGTCAGGATACCCAGCTAACTCTGGGTAAATGAAACAAAGTCACCAGCTTTCCCCAACTGTACCATATTTAATTTGTGGTATTTCGTTAAATTGCGGTGGGGAGGGAGAGGAGATTTTACTAAGGGGAAAAATATACAATATTTTCCCCCTTAGTAAAATCTCCTCTCTAGTACTGGAGCCTGGAAAGTATTGTAAGAGTTTTAATGCTAATGTGATTAGATTTCTTTTTTCCAGAAAACGTTTATTGTTGTTCCATACCTACCTCCTCAGATTTCCATTCCGAAGACTCACTGACAGTAATTACCTGTCCACTGAAGAAAAAGAACAAGCGCCCAGCAGAGCCTGGCTAGAATGATGCCTGCGGGGTCCCCACTGGGGGACCACCAGAGTGACACTTCTCTTTAGATTCTTAAATAATTACAGCCTCCTGGAGATAATCCAAGACAGGCTTAGATACCAGTCAGTTCTCTTCCACAATGCAAACAAGAATACCGAGGTCCCAGAATATTAATGGTATATCTGACAATTCACTTCTCAACCCTGCCCAATTTAGCTCCCCAGTCATAAAGCCTGAAGCGTCTCTCTTCAAAGCTAACAGTGATCTCTTAATTGCCACATAGGAAGAGTTTTTTTTTCTCAGCCATCTCAGACTCCCTGCAGCCTTTGACACTGTGTCTGATTCGTCTTTGTCTGTTTTTATGGGATCGTCATTTGCATTGTCCTCCATAATTGTGGATGTACTCCTAACACTCTGTCCAGAGTCCTTTTTCTCTCTTGGGTGACTTCATCAACACCTATGGATTTAATTAATTATCATCTGTCTACACCTGACTCTCAGGTCTACATATCTGGCTTTCATCTCTCTCCCAAGCTGCAGCTCTGGATCCCAGGCTGCCCACCAGATGTCCTGAGATGTCTCCAATTCAACTCATCCAAAAGAGAACTACTTCCCCCCCCCCCCCCAAACTCAACCCTCTTCTGAACGTCCATCTTTCTGTCTTTCCAGCAGCCCAGACTGGACTGTCAATATCACAGCCATCCCTCATTCTCAGATGCCCACATGGTCACCAAATCTGTCGTTCCTACCTTCTCCCCACTCACACAGCCAACACCCTTTACTTGATGCTGAACTCCCCACCTAGGCCCCTCTCCACTCCACTTCCTCTTATGCATAGCTGCCAAAGGAACTTTCCTAAAGAGCAGGCCTGACTACTGCCATGTCTCTAACTTAGGGGGTTCTCTATGGCCTCTAGACTCAAATACAGCCTCCTGTGTGTAGCTCTGAAAGCCCTTTCCGGGCTGGGTCCAATCCACCTTCTCAGATCTTTGACCTTATTCTCTTTCACACAAGGCTATGCTCCTGCCAGAGCAGCCCACCTGCTCAGGTAAAGTGCCAGTTTTGGGAATGAAGCCTTCTCACCCCAGCTACCTGAGGGAATCACTTAGTACTCATTTAGAGGTACTGTATACTGTTAGTTCTCCAGGTAGACTGCAAGCTTCCTGAGGGCAGGAAATGCTTCATTTTGCCTTATCTTCTAATAATAACTAATATTGATATAGCACCTACTATGTTCCAGGCACTGTGCTAAGTGCTTTATAATTATTATCTCATTTGATCTTTACAACAACCCTCGGAGGCTGGTGCTGTTGTTATTCCCATTTTACAGGTAAGGAAACAGAGGCAAACTGAAGGGAAGTCATTTACACAACTAGGAAATATCTAAGGTCAAATCTGCACTCAGTCTCTTCCAGACCACAGGCCCAGTGCTCTATCCACTGTGCCGAGCATATGTTAGGCACTTAATAAATCTATTAGCTTTGTTGATTCACCTGAGCTCTGGCATCACAACAATCAGGAAAGGGAACAAATAGGAGGGATTCTGGGTACGTCAGCAATTAATATTTTTTTCTGCTGCTAATCTTGAAATGCAGCACGTAACATGCAATTTAAGTTTTCTAAAAGCAGAATGAAAAAGTGAGGCTGAAAAGTCAGAGCCACAAGGAAATGGCTTTTACTTGAATGTTGATGGTTACAGACTCCCTGGAAAAAAAGAACACCGCCAAGAGATCTGGTAGAAGAGGGGAAAAACAACTTGGATCAGAGCTCTAACATCCTCTCCAGTTACTTCCAGAAGGGCCAAAGAAAGGACCTGGAAATAGAGACACCAAGCAGCAGAGAATGGCTCGTTCAGCAAGCTGCAAACACCAGTGGCTGAACCTTTCCATTCACTCAGCCAAGGTTCAGTTTTCATCAAACTGATGGCTAAAATGCCCGTTTAGTTTTTCATCTTAAACACACAATACTCTAAAAATAGTCTTCCTTACACATCAAGGAAGGACAGGTAGAGCTGGAGAGAACCTTCCAAGATCATCTACTACCTTCCTCTCCCTTTATAGATAAGGAAACTAAAAGGGAAGGCAAATAGCTTGCCCAAAGTCACTTAACTTAGAGGTGGCAGAGACATCAAAATGGGCAACAGAGAGATGATGGAAAGTAAAGTTCAAATAGGTTAAATTACAGCCAGAAGGCAGAATAAGAGGTGGGAACTTTCCAGTTAATGCTATACAGCAGAGGTGTCAAACCCAGAGCTGGCAAAACAATGAGGGAGGCCCCATCAGAGTAAGAGGTAATTGGTAGGGGTGGCTAGGTGGCACAGTGAATAGAGCACCGGTCCTGGAGTCAGGAGGACCTGAATTCAAATCCGGCCTCAGACACAACACACACACACACACACACACACACACACACACACACACAAACACACATGTGTCCTTGTGTGCGTGACTCAGTCACTTAACCCCAATTAACCACAAAAAAAGAAAAAAAAAAAAAAAGAGGTAATTGGTAAATGTTTAACAAAACTAAATGAAAATGCAATACAACACAGATGATGTTAATTTGTGGTTTTCTAAATCAGAACATGGCCTGCAAGGATCCATTTCTATTAGAGTCTGACACAACAGTCATACAGCATTAAGGAAACAACAGTGGGGATGGTTTAATCTGATTCCATCCCAAGAGGCAGGAAATCAATTCTGGATGTTAGGGTGCCTCTATAAGTTCTCCTAGGATATAGGATACCTCATTGTGGTACAAGAGGCTATGTCAGGAGTGGACACGTTTTGCAAGATTCTACCAAGCTGGGAAAGATTTAAGTATGTTCCTAGCATCAGACTGGTTTGAGGACCAGTCTACATAAGGATGAAGAGGCTTATCACTAGAACCACCCAATCACGATTCCTTTCATGGCAACAAAAAAAAAACAAGTAAAATAACAAAATAACCCTCAGTCCTCTGCAGTGGTAATGACAAAGTGGTGGGAGACAGAGGGTACCAAGAATCAGAAACATAGGCTCTCTGTAAGTATTGACTTAGCTGTTGGATCTTTAGATGTGAGACCCTTGACCAATGACCATTAAGGAGACAAACTACTGCAGGCAAAATGGACCACTGTTGGGTTTAGAGTTAAGACATCTGATTTCACATCCTGTCTCAGGCAAGTCTTAGCTGTGTGGTACTGGGCAAATCACTTAAAATCTCAGCCTCAGTTTCCTCACCTGTAAAATGGAATTAATAACAGTACTCACCTCAATGGGTTGTCGGGAGGATAAAATGAGATCATTTATGCAGCTTGATTTGCAAACCTCAAAGCACCATTATTATTATAAATGAAATAAAAAAAAAACAGAAGGAAGTTGCAGCTAAATGGAGGGATGGCTTCATTGGTTCTCCTTGGAGAGACAAATGCTACAATTGGTGGAAGGAGTTTTCTTTCATCCTTTTTTTTTTTGCTTTTTTGGAGAGGGGAGGGCAGGGCAATTGGGGTTAAATGACTTGCCCAAGGTCACATGGCTAGTTTTTGTGTTAAGTGTCTGAGGTTGAAATTGAACTCTGGTCCTCCTGACTCCAGGGCCAGTGCTCTATTCACTGTGCCACCTAGCTGCCCCAAGGAGTTTTCTGCTAGATGTTCAAATACAAGAAACATCGTTTCTTGGACACCCCATCATCTTGCACTTTGTGCACATGCAAAAAGACCATTGTGAGGGATAAATTGCAGTGAAATTTCCCCATTCTGAAAAATGAAATCTAGAGTGGCTTCAGCATCCACTAGGCCCAAGTTTAGAAGTCACCTGACCTTACAGGAATCTGGGACTTAGAGCAATGGCGACCCTCCCCAGTGCCACCTCAGCACAAGATATGCCAAATAAGGATAAAACTGCTTTCTTGGCCTTGCACTGGACACCCACATGTTTCCCTGTCCTTTGCCTCCAAGATAGATTCCTGCGCTTTGGTTGTGGGCCGGCCTCCCTACCAAGGAGGGTGAAGGCTAGTTGGGGGGTTGGGTTTCTGCATGAAAAGTTATATAACCATGGGCTTGCTTCTACCTGTTGCTCTCTCCCTGGCAGATGCCATTTGAGCAACAGGGGCAGAATCCTTTCTCATGAGAAAGAATAAAGCCCTTTTCTGATCTCACATGCAGACTCTGAACTCTTTTATCCCACACATCATTATGAAAATAATTTCAGCTTCTGTATTAATATGTGTTGCAAAAGATGAAGTTTACAAAAAGTCTACAAAAAGACCCTTAAAATTAAATAAAAATATTCTTTGATTCTCCATGACACAAATGTGAAGATGGAACTAAGCAAGGTCAATGAAAAAATATGGTAGAAAATGTGGTTCAGTGGTAAATGAATGAGACCTCTAAAACTTGGAAACTGCACAGAGAATTGCCCTATATATCAAGAAGAGAACTCATAGCAGGCATCAAATAATATCATTAATAAAAAAGAAATTGACTATATTTTAATAGATAGGAAATCACTCATTACTGATTTGGAAGTCATTCCAAATTCATCTGTCTCTGTATAACAAGAACACTTGCTTGCAAGAGCAAACAGAAGAATATTTAACTAGAAGAATATAATGAGAGTGTGAGACAGCAACGGAGAAGGTACTGGCCTGAATTCAAATCTAGACCTTTACAAGTTGTATGATGTTGGACTTAACCTATACCTCAGTTTCCTCAACTAAAAACAGGAATAGCGACAACACCTATCTCACAGGCTGTTGGGTGGCTCAGATGAGATTATATTTCTAAGTGCTAAGACAGTACTTGGCACACAGTAGGTACTTAAATTGAGAGACTGAGAAAAAAATACAGTATTCAGTGAAAACAACTCCAACTAGATCTATTTAAACGTTATTTACGCCAAATATTGGGAAACAGACAGAGAAAAAGGCATTAACAATAATTGCAACAATTCCATGCAGAAATGTAACAAATGTAACCAATTGCTCTCACAAGAGAAAACACATGGTACACTAGAAAGGGTGCTGGATTTTGAGTCAGGTTTGAATCCTGGCTCTGTCATTTCCTGCCTCTAGGACTTTGGCTAAGTTACTTGCCTTCCCTGGCCTCAGTTTCCTCATCTGCAAAAAAGAGGGTTAGACTAGACAGATGACCTTGTGGAGGAAATGGACAAAAATTGTGTACTGAGAGTTTGGTGGAAAACATCTCCCCAGAAATCATAGCTTCAGAGGTCAAAGAAATGCAGCCTGCAGGGTGGTATAAGAAAAGGGAGGCACCTCCTCTATCATAGACCTCAGGTCCCATCTAGACAGAGCATGAGATGTCCTGAGATTAACTACAGGGAAACAAACACTCACAACCAGAATAGACCTGATCCTGGGCACCGAGGTTAGCAAGTTATAGACCAAGACACCCCCCCCCCCCACATGACATCCTGTCCCTCTTACTCAGACTTCCAAATAAGGAAAGTGGCTGGGTAGTCTCACCTGATAGGTTCCTTTGGCTGCCTGCCCTAAAGCTGGATAAAACTCTGAATATGTGTGTAGCTCCTAGAGTTCCCAGGAGTTGCTAGTCACCTGGCAAGTGCCCATCTGCCCATGCTAATGAAACTTTTTATCTTCGAGCCTGGCTTCTTGATTTATTGACCTTCAGTCAAACAGACCTAGGTGGGAGGAATCACTCTCCAGCAAGGTTCCAGGTCTTCTAGATTGAGAATCTCCCAACAACCAACCTCTGTGGTTTTGTTCAGCCCTAAATCTTATGATCTTATGAAGAACCTAAAGACCACCTTAATCAGTAAACAATTGCCAAGAGCAGAGCTGCAGTAGGCAAGGTCAGACAATTCGTTCATAAAATACTACAGAGAAGAATGGTAAAAAATTACATTACAACATTACATCCCCTCCCAAGACACCAAGAAGTTGGGGGGGGGGGTAGGGGAAGGGAAAAAGTTGGAAGAAAGCTTGGCAAAATGTAGCTCATCAACTGGAAAATGACTAAACAAATCCTGGTAGATAAATGTAATAGAATATTATCGTGTAATTTGCAAACAAAGAGCCAATTCTATCGAATAGATAACTTCATGAGCTTTTAGTATATGTGATTCAATCTATACAGCAAAACAAGCTATAGTCCAGAGACGTCAGTTAAAATTAGTTTGTCATCACCTGACCTTAGACAGGTGGCACGTAACAGGCTGTCATTTGTTACCCTAACTTTATCCTTGGGTCTTCACTGGCACATTTCATTTTCTAGTTAAAATATCTCTGATATTTTTATTTACAGTCACAGGGTTTGTGGGTTGTTGTGATGATCAAATTAGATGATGTAACCTAATTTGCTAATCTCAAAACCGACCTATGTAAATGTCAATTATTATTATAAACTTAAAAGTACTATTATGCAATATGAATTCCAACATGGGCACCATAAAATCTTTACATACTCCCACTGGAATTGGGTTCTGCTCTGAATTCAGTTGCTTAGACTTCAAATTCATCAGCCAAACTCAACAAAGACCTGACAGCTGACACCACTCAGATTTCTAAGTTTGTACCTCCCAGTTCTTCTAGGTAATGAACAAAAAATGCTTTTCAAATGTTAGATGCTATCTTCTTCTCAAAAGAAGGAAAATCATGCAGCCTACGTTTTTTCTGTGCGGCTGGTAGTCCCAGAGGGGCATCTAGGTGGTGCAGTGGATAGAGCCTTGGGCTTGGAATGAGGAAGATTCATCTCAATGAGTTCAAATCCAGCCTCAGACATTTACTAAGCTGTGTGACCCTGAGCAAGTCACTTACCCATGTTTACCTCAGTTTCCTCAAATGACCTGGGGAAGGAAATGACAAACCACTCCAGTATCTTTGCCAAGAAAACCCCAAATGGGGTCACAGAGAGTTGACTAAAATGACTGAACGGCAACAGTACTTCCAGAACTACTCGTCTCTGGATTTATTGCCACCACAAGCTAAAGGAGCCTTTCTCCAAAGCCACAGCCACCTTCCTCCTATCACTTGATCCCCAGTAGTTGGCTCTGTCATTGCATCAATTTACCATCTCATTTTGCATCTTTGAGCAGAAGTATCAAACAAGTGCTTAAGACTCCTCAGTCTGACCCTGTAGAATATAAATCTGTCCTGGTGCTTATAATAAAGTTTCATGTTTGTCTTGCAATTTTTAACACAGTTTATGGTTCTTCTTTCTTTCTCTATTTCAGTCCAAACTCTGATCAAGCACACAAAAGTAGAAGAAATGTTTCTCTTCTGTGTTCTCAAGTTATCACTGAACTAGAAACAAGAACTAAGGTTTCTTCTAAACAATAATATTTATAAGGTGACCTTTGGCACTGGTGCCCAGCAGATGAAAATTCTGAATTTTAAAATTAAGGCTTTTAATCACACACGTACACACACACACACAGTTATGACCCACTTCTAAGTTGAATTAGTTCCCAGATTTTCATACATACACAGACAAAAAACAAACATGCTATATTTGAAAAATGTAGGTGTTTGGGCTATATAGGATATAATTTCTCCCTAGTAGTATGGGACCCTTAACTACTACTCTTACATGGTTAAGTATCTATGACTCATGTAAGATATGAACATTTCCAGAGGGCTTTTGGCACTTACCCTCAAAATATCATGGAACGTTTTTTCAATTCCTTTCTTTTTTTTAGATTTTTCTTTTTGCTTTTTGGAGGGGGGAAGGTCGGGCAATTGGGGTTAAGTGACTTGCCCAAGGTCACATGGCTAGTTTTGTATTAAGTATCTGAGGCCAGATTTGAACTCAGGTCCTCCTGACTCCAGGGCTGGTGCTTTATTCACTGCACCACCTAGCCGCCCCTGTTTTTTCAATTTCTTTCAAAAATATTTCTAAAACTTCCCCTTAGTTAAAAAAAAAATCACCGAACAATAAACTGTCCCTGTGAAAACAGCAGACTATTTCAAATCATCTGTCTAAGTTATCATCAAAGACCCCAAGGGCCTGATTGCAACCATAGAAATTGTTTCAAAATATATATGGAACATTTCAAGACCTTATCTCCATAATGAAGAAAATGCCAGATACATGTTGGGGAACGCTGACAAGAGGCTTCAAAGACATAGGGAGGGGATACTCTGAGTCATAGTAGATCCTTCCACAGCCCCCCTTTACTCACAATGGGGAAAAATAACCTGAAAAAATGTAGAGCTGCCGCTGGCAAGGGCAAAATTATGGAGGATGAAGGGATAAAGAAGGAAGAAGCTCCCCATCGAAAGGGGAGGAATGAAGGTTACTTAACAGACAACATGAGAAAGCAACCTTTCATGTGCTCCTCTTCATACTCTGAACCCCTGGAAATTCAACAGTTTAAATAAAGGACTATTGCCAGCCTTGGCCAAATAGTGAAGACTGCTATTGTAGGTAGTAAAGGGGGTTACCCAACGTTAAAGAGAGGTACTTGCAATGGATCTGCAATCACCCATTATAACAAATTGTCTCCCCTTCCATAAAAATCTGAAATTATTCCCTCATGGAAGTCGCTGGAAATATTTATAGTCAAGGAACCTAAAAAGCAATGATTTAATTGAATTATTCTGAACACTAGTAAAAATAGTAGACCTTTTTGTAATTAATTTTAGGAGGCTTAGGGGTCCAGAATAAACAGCAGTTAAAAGTATTTGTGTAAATGTTTCAAAGTCCTTGAGGGTTTAGGTTTCTCTTTCACTCTACTGAAGGGAAGGTAGTTTTAAAAAGCCACAATACACACTTAAGTGTGACCTTTTTGGTTGAGATCCTCACTTCCTTCCTTTGTCACCACCTACTCTGATGATACAAATATCAAAATCAATCATTAAGACAGGTCTCCCTCTGTTCACATTTATAATTTTTATTTCCGATATTCCTGAATATAGTATTCAATTTGTAATTTTATTTTATTTATATTATTTATTATTAATTTATTTATTATATTTATTTAATTTAATTTCTGAATGTGTTGTCCCCCCCACTCAGTGATCCATCCCTTGTAAGAGGCAGTTTTTCTGAAGAAATATTAATAAATTTAATAACATGCAAAACACACCATGTTACATGACTTTAAAAGACTGAGTTTATAATGACATATTGAGAAAAGCCAGTAGTAGGTTAAAATGTCAATTATATACTGAAGTGGAAAATGTCCGTATTCTTTTGATTTATTAAAATAACCTGTAGAAATGATCATAAAAAATGTTTTAAGTTCAAGTTTTCAACCAGTAAACTTTTTCTCATGTCAAGTACACTAGAACCAGAAAAACATTACTTCTTCATGTATCACTATATTGCTAACAGAAGCAGAAAGCATTTTCCCTCTATAGAAGAAATTCTGGTAGTTCCAATAAACACAAAAATTGTATGTGAAATTCTAACACAAATGGGATGTAGCCTGATTTAGCTGGATAAACTGGATGATTTGTTTTGGAACAGTGACCCAAGAAATAAACTATAGAGGGAAATACAATATTAACCAAACACAATAGATGTGTTCAAAGGGTCAGCAAACACTCCTTCCTGAACATCCAGCTGGAGTCACCCCTGAGGAATGAAAAGGCTATCCAAGTTTCCACATCTTTAACACTTTGTAATTATTTTTTATTGTACAAAAGAAATGCTGTTAGTTGTTGCCAGGGTTTTGTTTTCTTTAGGGATTTTCTGACCAATTTGGCAGAACTAGTTGGGTTCAGAGGAGAAGGAGGAATACAAAGCGCTCTTTTCAATCTTTTCCCTCTCTTCTCTTTCATGACTGAGAAATTCAGAAACATTTTTTTTTTTGGATATTATTAGGTTGTCAACAAATGCAAAAAGAATTCATAAAACCACCTACTATGAGCATGGTGCTGTGTCGGGTCCTGAAGGTATAACTACTAACCACCAAAACAATCAAAAAATTCTTCTGCCTTCAGGAAACTTACTTTCCAGTGGGAAAAATAAGACAATTTTCCAATGAAGAGAATCAAGCAGTGCCCCAAAATTCAACACCATGTGGCTTACAAAGAATTGTTATTACTAATGATGATTATCCAGAAGGATAAAATCTGTGTTAGTTTTCATCATTTCATCCCCTACATCTAGAGACATGATTCACACATAGTAGGGTACTTAATAAATGTTTATTTAATTGGACTGATCTCAACTATTTGAATTTCTTGAATTTCTAATATTACAAAGCAGCCTCAAAAAGAAAAACATGCTAGGAAGGTGATAATTTACATTTTAAAAAACATTGCATCTTGGGCGGCTAGGTGGCGCAGTGAATAGAGCTCTGGCCCTGGAGTCAGGAGGACCTGAGTTCAAATCTGACCTCAGACACTTAACACAAAAACTAGCCGTGTGACCTTGGGCAAGTCACTTAACCCCAATTGCCCTCCAAAAAGCAAAAAATAAAATAAAAAATATTGCATCTCAAGAAAATGGGAGATTTGGAGAAAACCATTCCAAAGAAACTGCTGCAGATGAAATAACCCTAACATTTACAATTACAAACAAATGTGACTTTGGGCTAGAACTCATTTCTGGAATATCAACATTTGACCCATGTTAGTTTGATGAGGCTGTAACACAACATGGTAGAAGTAGTCCTGGATAAAGTCAGATGTCCATGTTCAAATCCTAGCTCTGTCATTTCCAAACCATTGTGACCTTTGGCAAGGAATTAAACCACTTTGATACTGTTCCCTCATGTATTCACTTCATAATGTTGTTGTCTGGAAAGCACATTGGAAAATATGAAGTGGTATGTCAATGTGAGTTACTCTTTTGGGGGAGGAGTCATAAATCAGGGGGTTAAGGAACCAGGCTAATCAAGTCCCTGATTTCTGCAGTTTTCTGACCATAAAGTGCACTGATCATCTCAGAAGGAAGGGTACCTGCTGCTGTTTAAAATAAGAAACTGATGAAAAGGTGTAGGGCAAATCCATCACTGCCAGTGACAGTAGCATCAATAGAATCATTTTTATAAAAAGTATGTTAACATTTTGTTGGATTTCTTTGATGGAATGCCATTTGCAAAACAAATTTAAAATGGATATATGACCTGACTATTAATGATCATATCCAAAAAATCAGAAGAATAATATGCAATCAGAGCTACAGGTAAGAGGCAAATCTTTAGCCAAACAAGAGGTAGAATTGACTACCAAAGATAAGAGATCATTTTGATTACGTGAAATTGAAAAACTTTCACATGGACTAAAGTAAAGCATGTATCAGACATTAAAGAAATATACAAATGCTAGTTATTTTACTGGCAAAAAACTTGACCTGCTGAGTACAATATTGAGATTAATATATCTAGGATAAGGAGGGGAAGCAGTTGATGGTGGAAAAAAATATTAATATCAAATATCTCTGATAAAATTTTTATGTCCAAGATTTAAATGAATAACCAATAGAAATATGAGATGAAAAGCCATTCTCCAATAAATTAGTCAAAGGATATGAACAAATGGCTCTCAATAGAATTTCACACTACTAACAACCATATGAAAGAATGTGCCAAATCAATAAAAAGAAGAACTCTGAGGCTTCACATTAGACCCAGAAAAATATCAAGGATGACAAAAAAATAAATATAGTCAGAACTGGTCCACCTCCATTGGTCCTCTGCAGAGACTGCAGAGTGGAGGTACTAAAAACCACATATAACATCAGACATTAAATATATTGGTTAGTTTTGCTGTTTTCCTGTCACTTTTATTCTTCCTTATTGGAGATGACTCTCTGCAAGGCAATGAGGGAAGGATACATTAGAAAATGTGGATATTGCACTATTGATTAGAAAAACACAAATTAAAACAACTCTGAGGCACCACCTCACATCTATCAGATTGGCTAATACGACAGAAAAGGAAAATGATAGGTGTTGGAGGGGATGTGGGAAAATTGGGACACTAATGTACTGTTGGTGGAGTTATTAATTGATCCAACCATTCTAGAGAGTCTTCTGGAACCATGCCCAAAGGGCTAACAAACTATGAATACCCTTTGACCCAGTAATAACACTATAAGGTCTATATCCCCCCCCCAAAAAAAAGTAAAAATAAAAGGAAAAAGACTTATACGTACAAAAATATTTGTAGCAGCTTATTTTGTAGTGGCAAAGGATTAGAAATTGATGGGATGCCCATCAACTGTGGAATAGCTGAATAAGATGTGGCATATGAGTGTGATGGAATACTACTGTGCTATAAGAAATGATGAACAAGATGCTTTCAGAAAAATTTGGAGTTACACGAGCAGATGCAAAGTGAAGTGAACAGAAGCAGAAGAACACTGTAAAAAGTAACAGCAATGGAGGGAGGGGGGCGGAGCCAAGATGGTGGAGTAGAAGCACGACCCTCCCGCGGCTCCGGCTTCCACCCTCCCCTAATCCATGTAGAAAGGGGACTCTAAACAAACTTTGGAGCTGCAGAACCCACAAAATGACACAGAGAAGCTAACCTCCCACTGAGGACAGCCCGGCAGGCTGGCAGAAATAGGCCAGCGCAGCTCTCTGAGAGCCGAGCCCAGCCCCAACGCCAAGGCTTTAGCCCCAGGGCGGGCCTGACCAGCCAGCTGCCAGAGGGACTCCAGATCAGCAGCAGCTGTGGCCGTTTCCAGATTTATCAATACATAGATGCGAAGGACAAGGTGAGAGGCCAGTGCAGTCTGGACTTTGGGACCCAGTAAGTGGGAGTGAGTGGCTTTTTTAGCCCCCCCCTCGGGGCCAGAAGCCGCTGAGACGCCAGCACAGCCAGCCACGTGGCAGCTTCAGCTCCTGGCCTGCAGAGTGTAGGGGGACCAAGCACCAGTCTGAGGGGTAATCGCTCTTGCTTTAGCCTGCTTGGATCTGGATTGCAGTCTAGGGTGGAGGTCCTGGGGTGTGTGTCCAGCTTGCCAGAGCGTGTGGAGACCTCAGAGAGGGCACCCATCTAATACCTCCGGCAGCTGAGAAAACCCCAGCGTTTGGGACGAAAACTCCCCTGTCTGGTGGCAGAGTCCTACTGTGGCAAAAAGCCCAAAAATCAAATAATTGAGTGGCAAAATGAGCAGGCAAAGGAAACAAAGCAGACAGAAGATTCCAACATTACACTCCTATTTTGGGGATAAGAAGGAGCAAGGCATGGAACAGGAGGAAAACAGTGAAGTCGGAACTCCTGCACCAAAAGCTTCAAAGGAAAATACAAGCTGGTTACAGGCCATAGAGGACCTTAAGAAGCAGATAAGAGAAGTAGAGTAAAAATTGGGAAGAGAAATGAGAACAATGCAAGAAAATTATGAAATGAGAGTCAACAGCCTGACTGAGGAAAATAATACCTTAAAAAACAGACTGACTCAAATGGCAAAGGAGGCTCAAAAAGGCAATGAGGAGAAGAATGCCTTAAAAAAGTCGAATTTGCCAGATGGAAAAAGAATCTCAAAAGCTCACTGAGGAGAATGATTGCTTCAGAATTAGATTGGAGCAAATGGAAGCTAATGACTTTATGAGAAATCAAGATGCTGTCAAACAGATCCAAACAAATGAAAGAATAGAAGGCAATGTGAAATATCTCATGGGAAAAACCACTGACCTGAAAAATAGATCCAGGAGAGATAATTTAAAAATTATTGGACTACCTGAAAGCCATGACCAAAGTAAGAACCTAGAAAGCATCCTCCAGGAAGTTCTCAAAGAAAACTGCCCTGATGTTTTAGAATGAGAGGACAAAACAGAGGTTGAAAGAATCCACCGATCACCTCCTGAAAAAGATCCTAAAAAGAAAACTCCTAGGAATATTATAGCCAGGTTCCGGGATTCCCAGATTAAGGAGAGAATATTACAAGCAGCCAGGAAGAAACAATTTGAATATTGTGGAAACACAATCAGGATAACCCAGGATCTGGCAGCTTCTACACTGAGGGATCGAAGAGCTTGGAATGTGATATTCTGGAGGTCAAGGGAGCTGGGATTAAAACCAAGAGTCACCTACCCAGCAAAACTGAGTATCATGTTTCAGGGGAAAATATGGTCATTCAGTGGAATAGAGGACTTTCAAGCATTCTTGCTGAAAAAACCAGAGTTGAATAGAAAATTTGACATTCAGATACAAGAAGCAAGAGAAGTATGAGAAGGTAAAGAGGGAAAAGAAATCATAAGGAACTTATCAAAGTTGAACTATTAACATTCCTACATAGAAAAACAATAATTGTAACTTATGAAACTTTTCTCAGTAGCTGAAGGGATTATATATATGTCTTTATATGAGGGTATGCGGGCATATAAATACATATGTGAATGTGTGTATATATGTTTACAGCTATACATAGATAGAATGCATGGGACCAATTTAACAGGAAGAGATGATACTTAAAAGGTGAAATTAAGAGGTGAGAGGAATATAATGAGAGGAGATGGGGAGAGACAGATTGGGGCAAAATATCTCATACAGAAGAGGCAAGGGAAAATGGTTACAATGGAGGGGAAGAATAGGAAGGCAAAAGGAAATGGGTCAACCTTATTCCTATTGAATCTGGCTTGAGGAGGGTGGGAAATACACACTAAATAGGGGATCTCACCCTCCAGGAGAATAGGGGGGGGAAGGGGATGAGAGGGGGGATGATGGAAGGGAGGGCAGGCTGGGGGGGAGGGAAGTTGGAAGCACCCACTTTTGAAAAGGGACAGGATCAAAGTAGAGAACAGAACAAGTGGGAGGTGGGATAGGAGAGAAGGAAATATAGTCAGTCTTTTACAATATATCTACTATGTTATTGTTTTGCATTAGCCGTACATGTACAACCTATACTGAACTGCTTGTCTCTCCAGTGGGGGTGGGTGGCGGGGGGGAAGGGAATGAATCTGGGATTGAAAGTTTTAAAATCAAATATTCAAATATATATATATTTGAGTGTGTATATATATATATACTATTATTAATACCATCTTACATGTAATTAAGAAATAAGATATACAGGCACTGAGGCATAGAGATCCACTGGAAAAGTCGAAACAGGTATGGGAGAAAATATGGGAGAGAGCAGATTGGAGGTGGGGATATCCTGTGGGACTGCTGTTTT
This sequence comes from Petaurus breviceps papuanus, assembly GCF_028583685.1. NCBI lineage: Eukaryota > Metazoa > Chordata > Mammalia > Diprotodontia > Petauridae > Petaurus > Petaurus breviceps. The sequence goes on from NW_027185771.1 coordinate 3,199,123, forward strand.
GGGGGGATGGGTGGGGGAAAAACGGGGAGAAAATTTGTAACTCAAAATCTGGCAGAAACGAATGATGTAAATCAGAAGTTAATAAAGCATTTAAAAAAAAAGAAAAAACAGTAACAGCAATGACCAACTATGAATGACTTAGCTATTCTCAACAATACAAAGATCCAAGACAATTCCAAAGGATCTATGATGAAAAAATGCTATTGGTCTTCAAAGAAAGAACTGATGGAATCTGAATGCTGATCAAAGCTTACTTTTTTAACTTTATTTTTTGTGTGTTCTTTTTTTGTCTGTATTTTCTTTCACAACATGACTATTATGGAAGTTTTGCAGGATCATACATGTATAATCTATATAAAATTGCTTGCCTTCTCAATTGAGGGAGGGGAAGGAGAGAATTTGGAGCTCATAATTTTAAAAGATGAAGGTTAGAAATTGTTTTCATATGTAATTGGGGAAAAATATTAAACAAAAATTAACCTAAATTAAAAAAAAACCCTGATATTTAAAAGGGTCTTTAAAGATATCATAGATGCCAATGGAAAAGGTACTCTACATCTTAATATAATTTTAAAAGTAATTAAAATTTTCCTGTTGTGAGATATTTTACAGCATTAAACAAGTCAGCCCTTCAAATCTAGCTCTAGATGTATGAATCCTTGTCTGAGAGCCCTGAACTCCTTGGTTTTCTAGCTTTATCACAGATCATTCTGGTGTCCTAATCAAATTACTTAATTTCCATTAGAATAGGGTTGCTAAGTGCTCTGAAGATCTCTTAACAGAAGCAAAGGTTGAAATAAATAAACAATTTATTTCAGTTTATTTTTATTTTATTTCATGTATTTATCATAAATTTAAATTATTTATTAACTTATTAATAAATAAAATTATGTAATGCATTATCACACAACCTAGGAATTCTCTCATTCCACCATTATAGTATAGTATATATATGGTCTATTCTATGACATCTAAAGGCATCTCCACACATTGTATTGCGGTTTCTTTTGCCACAGCAAACATGAGGTGAGCCTGTTTTTAAAAAACAAAACAAAATAAAACACTTTCCCCTGGATCATTTGTGATCAAGACGATACAGGATCATAGTTTTGGACCTGGGAGAGACCTTAGAAGACATTGAGTTCAAATTCCCACTTCCCCCCACCCCCCAACTCTGTTTTGTAGATGAGGAAACTGAGCCACAGGAAAAAAGGAAAATAGAGATTGGGCTCCCTCATTCCCTTAAAGGAGGAAAAAAAAAAAGGTAGGTCAGAAAAAAATTCAGACAAGCAGGAAAGCTTTGAAAGTTGCATGTTTAACTTATTATATACTTAAAAAGAAAAGAAAGCTCTTTATCTCCTGTTCTATAATGTACATGGAACTGCTCATCTGATGTGACAGTTTGTTAAGTTCAGAATTAAAAATATAAATGAAAAACTAAGGCACAATTTTTTAATTCTTGACTCATCATGAGCCAATCTATAAATACATCAATGGATCTTGGGTGTTAAGGAACTAAATACCAAACCATTTGCCAAAAACAGTCTTTCGGTCTGGCCTCACAATACAATAAAACATCTTGCTACATGTCCCAATCACATGACATTCACTGGTGGTACTATACAGGAATTCACTGGAGCAGACATTTCACCCTTGCCTTGGGAAGCAAATATTAATATTAGCTTACTATAATAATGTGCGTGTGTTTTAAATTCCTCTCTCTTTTCTCCTAGAGATTTACTGAAAGTCTATTTCTTAAGAAAAAATTACCAAACTGTAATAATAGATTAATATGGTTATTGACTTCTGGTTTTATATCTATGTATTCTTAGTAGAGCTGATTTTTATATAAGTTGTTAAGGTTTGAAATAGTTTTTACACACATTGTCTTATCTGAACCTTTGTGTTGTGGGTACCATATGTAACTACAATACCCATTTTACAGATGAGGAAGCTGAGCACAAAACATTTGAGAACTAAAAGGAACTCTTAATAGGTCATTTCACATCAACTTCATTTTATAGATTAACAAATGAAGGCCCAGAGAGATTAAGGCATTTGTCCAAGGTAACACAGAAAGATAATGGAAAAGTCTGGACTAGAAAGTCTCCTTTTACTATATAGGAATCTTCAAAATACCTTTAACTATGATTTTTAAAGGTGGGGTAAAATCATTCTAAACACTTTTTGTATATTCAATGATTCATTGTATCAGAAGCCCAGATTTACTCTGTCTCTACAAGATCGAAAACATAAATGTTGGCATCTCACAGAATCTCACATCACATCGAAAGACTCAAGGGTAATTTAGTTAATACAAACTGTACTTGGAAGAAAAATCCTGTTAAAAGGATAATTTTGATTACATTAAATTTAAAAGTTTTTACACAAATAAAGCCAATGCAGCCAAAATTAGAAGGAAAATAGAAAACTGGAGGAAAACATTTTTACAGTAAGTATCTCTCATAAAGCCCTCATTTCTCAAATGAGTCAAAATGTATAAGAACACAAGTCATTGATAAATGGTCAAATGATATGAATAAGTAGTTTTCAGATGAAGAAATCAAAGGTATTTATAATCTTATGGGAAAATGCTCTAAATCACTATTGATTAGGAAAAGGCAAATTAAAACAACTCTGAACTACCAACCACACCCCTATGAGATTGGCTAACATGACAGAAAAGGGAAATGACAAATGCTGGAGGGGATGTGGGAAAATTGGGATGCTAGTGCACTGCTGGTAGAGTTGTGAACATTCTGGACAGCAATTTGATACTATGCCCAATGGGCTAACAAACTAAGAATACCCTTTGATCCAGCAATACCACCATTACCTCGAAATTTAAAAAAATGAAAAGAACATATTTCTACAGAAATATTCATAGCAGCTCTTTTGTGATGGCAAAAAATTAGAAATTGAGGGAATGCCCATCAACTGAGGAATGACTGAGCAAGTGATGGTACATGACTGTGATGTTATGGGAAATGATGAGCAAGATAGTCTAAGAAAAACCTGGAAAGATTTACATGAACTGATACAAAGTGAAGTCAGCAGAACCAGGAGAACATCGTACACAGTAACAGCAATATTGTAAGATGATCAACTGTGAAGGACTTGGCTATTCTTAGCAATACAATAATCCAAGACATTTCTGAGGGACTTATGATGAAAAATGCTATCCACCTCCACAGAAAGAAGAGGTCTGAATGCAGTTGAAGTATGATTGTTTTACTTTTTTTTAACTTTTTTCTTTTCTTGAACTGTTTTCTTTCATAAAGTGACTAATATGGAGCTATGATTTTCATGACTGCACATGTATAACCTATATCAAATTGTTTGCCTTCTCAATTGGGGAAGGGAGGGGGAAAAGTTGAACTCACAATTTTAAAAAATGAATGTTAAAAATTGTTTTTACATATAATTAGAAAAAAATTAAATATTAAAAAAAGAAAAATCCCCTCTTCAAATCTGCCATTCATATTAGGCTTTCTTTCTCTTGAGTTTCTCCCATCTTCTTGACCTCTTCTCCTTCCCAAGAAGATACTGAATCCCTGATCACCTTTCCCAGAGCTGGATTATCTACCTTCTCTAATGTTATTCCCCTCACCTCTGCCCTTGAAACACACACACACACACACACACACACACAGCATGTTGTATCCTTCCAGCAGAAGGTAAGCTCACTGAGGACAAGGACTGTCGTATCCCCAGTACTTAGCACAGTGCTTGCTTAGCAGACATTATGGGTTTATATGAGTATTACACATTTTATATAAATGCTTGTATAGGGACTAACTGACATAACATCCCAAGCTTCCTTTTGAAGGTATAGGATGAGAACCTCTTCCACTTCTAGGAAGTTCTAATTTTTAGGCAATGTTTCCTTATGTGTCTGGTCTAAATCTAGAGAATGGCTTCCATCCTCTGGAGCCAAGAGGAACAAGTCCTAAGCCCTTAAAAGACTTAAGCTCCCTATTATGTCCCTCTCTTCCAAGCCAACGGGCTCTTCATTTAGCCAGTTCCTTCATCCAGTCCTCTTAGGGAATTACCTCCAAACCTTCACCATACAGGGTGTCCTCCTTTGGACACTCCAGCGTCTTTTCCAGTGTCCTTTCTCAGTACTGACCCTGTAGGTCTCAATGCTGCCTAAAATCACATTAGCTTTTCTGCCTGCCATGCTGCACTTCTGACTATGACCCAGTGAGCCAGCCTCCAGGTTGTTCCCCAAACAAGACACTCTATCTCGCAGCTCTGGGCACTTTCTGGCTGTCCCCATTCAGTTCCTGGAACGCTCTTCCTCCTAATCTCCACCTATTAGCTTCCTTGGCTACCTTTATGTCCCAACTAAGATCCATTTTTTATAGGAAGTCTTTCTCAACCCTTCTTAATTCTAGTGCCCTCCATCCATCGGAGATTTCCTATTTATCCTGCAAATAGCTTGCTGTCGTCCCCCCATTAAATTGTGAGCTTCTTGAGGTCAGGAGCTGTTTTCTGCTTCTTTTTGTATTCCTAGCACTTAGCAGGGTGCCTGGTACACACTCAGTGCTTAATAAGTGTTCAGTGATTAACTGGCTCCTTGACTTTTCAGTCCACTAAAATCCTCATGCAGTCTTCAAACTACTATTTGTTAATAAGTATACTGTGTTTATATTTATTTAAATTTATAAGTACTTTATAAGCCTTACTCTCCCAGATGAAATGACAATCACACCATGTATGACCATAAATGGATAATCAAATTCAGATTTCAGTAAGAGGAAAATATGGACTAATGGTATAACTATGAACTTCATATGAGAGCCTCATAGACTAACACAATATTAGAACTTGGAGTCAGGAAGGTTATATTTTATTCAATCCTGATTATACCAATTATGGTATTTGTCTTTAAGCAAAGGCATTTATATACAGTCTTTTATATACTTCTATTTCAGATAATTTTTTTAAAGTACAGATAAATGTTTAACCTCTCTTGTTTGGCTACTTACTTCACCAAGGCAATATGGGGTAGAACCAAATTGGTAGACTAGGGTATAATGGAGTAATGAAAGCAAAATCAATATGGCCATCATCAGCCTCTGTTCTCCTCTCCTCGGGTCACTCCTAGAGATCTCATTTTTCTCATCTGGAAGTGAGGGAGACAAGTCTAAATTATCTCTATAGTCTCCTTCCCAGGTCTCTACCTCATGACCTTCCCCCTTCACTAACTTCAGAGTGGAAGGTGAGAAAAGTGTTTCTGTAACAGCACAGAAACAACTCGTGGTGGCAACCAGTCTCTCCTCGGCTGTCTCCAAGCTTTCAGTAGGAAAGCCTAGGGCTATGAGTGAAGAATAGGGGGAAAAGGATAGGCCTTGTCCTAGGTCATGGCTTTCATACTTTGCCATTCTTTCAAAACTTAGAGGTCCACCCAGGTGAGGAAGGACTCTCAGGAAGAGCTAGCTTTTCATCTAAACACCAGGGATTAGGCATGCTGGAACTCAGAGGAATGATTACAGTGCATTTTCAAGTCTGACCTATATATATCTCACAGGACTATTGTGAGGATTAATGAGATAAGGCTCACAAAGTACATTGAGCTCTTTAAAGGAAAAGTACTCCTGTTTAAATACAGTTTCCAGAACTAGCAACTTGGTGTTGATAATACCACAATGAAGGTCACAGTAAGTTTTAAATGCCTATTGAAAAGTGGATTTTTTTTATTTTGACACTATAAAACTAAGAGATTCCTACAATCACCTAAGGCTAATCTGTTATATTTCCTTTTATTTTTATCATAATGGAACCTTTAGAAGCCTGATCTGGTGCTATATGAAGTGTTAAGTCGACATACAAGGGTAGAAATGTCAATAGGAAGGTGTTGGGAATGGGGGTAAATGAATGCTCCGCCCCCCTCCCCCCATCCCTGCCACTGAGCTCCTGCCTTCATGAACCAGGAGTGTCTACTGACAGGAATTCCAGGCTCTCTGGGTGTTTACAGGATTAAGAGAAAGAAAGAACCTCTTGAATTAAGACTCCCTTTCTTCGGTTTCCTTTCTCAGCATCCTAATCCCTACTCAAGGCATCTTGTTCATCATTAGGAATGAAAATGATTCTCCTTTTACAGGGATCCTTCAGTGTTCTCATACAGATATACCAAATAACAGACTGAAGTGAATGAATCACTTCTCGGTCCACTGGGTGACTAAAATCCCATTCATTATTTAAGAAATTTTGCCTATAGCATTTCTCACAGCACAGCCTCATGGGGAAGAGAAAGAAAGAAAAGGAAGTTTGCCCTGGTTGGGTTGCAGCTTTCAAGGAAGACAGGTCCAAATTCTTTTTATCTACCTGCAAGGTTTATTGATAAAATACAAACCAATGGCAGTATATGGACTCACATAGGCTACAAGGAGACTAGTAATAATCCTCTACACTGCCATCTGGGGCTCAACATTGGTTCTAGCCCCAAGGGATGAAGATGCTCACATCATGTTTTTGGGAAACCAGCCAGGCTCAGAATGGCAGGCTGATTCCGAGCCACCAAAGGAGGCAATAGCCAATAGTTTTCTATTCAGGATGATAAAGGAAGATAGAGCCTTTAATAAATGTACCAAACTGAGGTAAGCAGCCCCCCAGGGCATACTTTTAATACACCAACCACAAGTAAATTGGACAAGGAGATGCACAGGGGAGGGTATCAGCTATTCTATTTCTGACTTTAATATTTTCTTTCACCCTTTCTAGGTGAAGGGACCTAGCCTAACCAGATAGCACAAAAGGGATAGAAGCTGCAAAAAGAGGATAAGAAGGTATGGGAAGAGGTTGGAAAAATCAATAGTGCTGAAAAAAAAATCAATAGAACTAGACAGTTAGAGGCAAACACCAAGGTAGGGGTGGGTCAAATGGGTAAGCAGAGACACACAGGTGATACAGACAAAATCCTAAACAGAGCTAGGGCTCCTGAGCCTCTAGTCCTCACTTCCTCAATTGACTTCTCTAGATCTCTCTCTTGTCCTTGCTTCTGAAGGCCATTCAGACAATGGCATAATCAGTCATGATGTGCACACTGAAGAAAGGAGCAGCATTGGCTGATCAAGTCTCTCCTTCCAGGACAACCAAAGTGACATAAAAGGTGAGTGAGGGGGCAGCTAGGTGGCGCAGTGAATAGAGCAACAGCCCTGGAGTCAGGAGGACCTAAGTTCAAATCAAATCTGGCCTCAAACACTTAACACTTACTAGCTGTGTGACCCCAATTGCCCTGCTTCCCCCCTCCAAAAAGCAAAAAAGTGAGTGAACCACATATTTTTAAAAGGTATCTTTTTTTTTTTAAAGCAATCGGGGTTAAGTAACTTGCTCAAGGTTACATGGCCAGTTATTTCTGGGTGTGGTGCTGAGTATCTGAGCCCGGATTTGATCCAGGTTATCCCGACACTGGAGCCGGTGGTCTTACTCGCTGAGCCACCTGGCCCCGCTGAGCAATTGGGGTTAAGTAACTTGCTCAAGGTTACACGACCAGATGTTTCCGGGTGGGTGCTAAGTGTCTGAGCCCGGGATTCGATCTCCAGGTCTTCTCAACACTGGAGCCGGTGGTGCTCTCACTTGCTGTGCTACCTGGCCGCCCCAAAAGGTATCTTTTTCTTAACTGAATCTGATACAAGCCCTGACTAAAAGCATAAAATTTAACCAAAGTTTCAAGCAAAAAACATTATTACCATGTGTTTTTAAAAGAAAGTATGCTAAAAAGGAATTAATTTTTTTGTTTCACAGACTGTCATGATCAAAGAATTAATCACCTAGTGGCCACCCTTCAACCTACTAGGTGAGTCTCTCTACCTTTAAGTAGGCTATTTCCCTAAGAGCAAACTCAATCTGTCATTAGGTCACTTGAAGCCTTATCAGATTGATAGAACAGGAATGTGTACCCCAGCATAGCCTTGGAGAAATCAGGGTCACTTCTGTGCCACAATGATGCATTAGAGTAATATTTACAAAGTATTTTCAATATATAGGGGTTGTATTAAGTACTGTAAGGGGTATACAAATTTAAAAGATTCAGTTTTTCAAGGAAAGAAGCTTATATTCTAGAAAGCTTTACTGTAATGATAGAGAAAAATTAAGAAGGGTTGTCTCTGGACAGTCACCAAAATATTTTTATAGGTCTCCCCAAACCTGACCCTGGTCTTATACCTTAGAACAAAGTAAAAGTCAAGTTCAAACAGAATTTTTTTTTCAGTTCATACTAAATTAATTTCACTTTAACATGGAAAAGTAGGTAAAACAGTTGCAAAGAACTGGAAATTGAAGAGATGCCTATTAATTGGAGAATTGACTGAATGAGTTGTGGTATATGATTGTGATAGAATATTACTGTGCTCTAAGAAATGACAAGCAGGATGGTTTCAGAAAAACCTGGACCTACTTACATGAATTGATACAAAGTGAAGTGAGCAGAACCAGGATGACATTGTACACAGTAAGAGCAATATTGTAACAAGAGTCAACTGTTGGGGCGGCCAGGTAGCACAGCAAGTGAGCGCACCAGCTCCAGTGTTGAGAAGACCTGGAGATCGAATCCCGGGCTCAGACATTTAGCACCCACCCAGAAACACCTGGCCGTGTAACCTTGAACAAGTTACTTAACCCCGATTGCTTAAAAACAAAAAAAAAAGAGTCAACTGTGAACTCTGATTAAGACAACAATCCAGAACAATTCCAAAAGACTTATGATGAACAGCGCTGCCAACCTCCAGAGAGAAGTGAACTCTGAGTGAAGACAGGAGCAGACTTTTTCTCACTTTATTTTTTTCTGAGTCACAGGACTAACATAAATACGTTTTGCATGATTTCACATGAATAATAAGTATCATATTGCTTGTCTTCTCAATGAGAGGGGATATAAAAGAAGAGAAAGGACTGGAAATCACAATTTTTAAAATGAATATTAAAAATTAATAAAAAATAAAGCAATCACCTAACAATTTAAAAAGAAGGGAAAACATGATTAAATGGCATTGGCATCACTACTAAATGCTGTGTTGATGCTAGATGGTGGAGAACCTCTGCTTTCTTGGTGTTGTTAGGCCAAAATGAGCACAAGCAGCAGAGAATCAATCCATACTCCCTTGCATTTCAGCCTTAGAGGCTGCATTGAGTCTGCAATCATTTGCAAACAAAGAGCTGGGTACCAACTCTCCCTCCACCTTAATCTTGACTTATAGCTTTCTCAAGTTAAGTAATTTACTGTCAAAGTGGTAACTAACCTTGATGCTATTTTTGTCCTGGTTGAAGGTATTCGACAACATTGTTGAAAATATGCTAAAAATCATGAGAGCAAGCACACAGCCCTGCTTCACTTTGTTAGTGACTAGAAAAGTGGAAGAGCATCATCCATTATCCAGAACCCAGGCAAGCATGCCATTATGAAACTGGCACACAATGCTGATGAATTTCTCTGGGCAACCAAATTCTGCCATAATTTTCCACAAGCCTTCACAACCAACAGTGCCAAAGGATTTCGTTTTAGATGCAGGAATGTTGTGTACAGACCTCTGTTCTGCTCCTGGAATTTCTTCTGGAGTTGTTGGGCAGCAAACACCATAACGACTGTTCCTCAGCTCTTTCTGAAGCCACCCTAGTCCTCAGGAAGATGACCATCTTCCAGGTGAAGGATGAGCCTCTTAAGAGGTCTCATAAGTCTCAGAGCCTCTGAGACTCTGGCAAGAACCTTGCCAGCAATGACTGTTACAGGACAACCCATTTCCCTTTCCAATATTTATGGTAAACACCCTCTTTAGGTAATATAATATGAATGACTATTAGACCATGACTTTAACCTGAAGTCCCTGGTCTAATCTGAGTAAGAAAACTTTCCAAAATAATGTCCTGGCACTGAAACCCTTTTGCAGTTTCAAATAATCTTCTCTGAAAATAATTAGAGGAAGGGAAGGAAGAATATTTTGGTTTGTCCAGTTAATAGTAGTATCTCAAATTTATCTGTGACCAGGTAGAAATAAGAATCCTTGGAGGAAGTAGTTAAAAGAGGGATTAAGTGATTTTAGGAAATTAAAAATAAAAAAGTCAAGTGATTGTTTGTTCTATTTGGTAAATCAAAACTGTTACCTGAACTCTGTTACTATGTTTTTAATCTTATTGTAGAATTTTGTCTTTTGTTTGTGAATACTACTACAAAGTAATCACTAGTGGAAATAACTCCTAACAGAGAGATTTATCACAGGCATGAAGAAAACCTGTCCTTTTTATTTCTTTCCCTCTAAGGAGAGATGCCTGAAATTAGAATGATTTAACTAATTAATTTCTTCTCTGGCAGATTTGTGCTCAAAACCAGAATACAGAATTTTTCTTCCACACATAGTATAGCAGGGAACAAAAGCAATTCTAAGGTTACCAGGACCATTGAATGAAGAACACAGGATTTCCTTGATAAACACAATCTCTAACGTCTCTTTTTGGCGAAATGATACTGTTCTACTAATTTTCTTTTTTTCCCCCTATTTAATAGTATTTTATTTTTTTCCAGTTACATGTAAAGATAGTTTTCAACATTCATTTTTATAAGATTTTGAATTCCAAGTTTTTCTCCCTCCCTCCCCCCACCCTTCCTCAAGACAGCAATCTGATATAGGTTACACATGTACAATCATATACTAATTTTCTTTAGTCATTAAAACACATAGAGGGGTGGCCAGGTAGCACAGCAGGTAAGAGCACTAGCTCCAGTGTCAGGATGACCTGGGGATCGAATCTGGGCTCAGACACTTAGCACCCACCCAGAAACACCTGGCCGTGTAACCTTGAGCAAGTTACTTAACCCCAATTGCTTAAAAAAAAAAATACATAGACCTATAAAATTTTAATGTTTTCTTCTTTTATCCTGGGAAAACCTTAAAGTACAAAAAAACTACAATATCGGTCTTGGGGGGGGAGAGACCAAGACCAAAGCAAGTCTTCAAAACTGTGTAAAATACATAAAATACCCTGCATTTAATTTTTCCCCCTATAAATCATTTCATTGCTCTCTCCTTAGTTGAGGAGATGCCTCAGAATAAATTTTTCTGGGAGGGAAAATTAGATTTAGAGCAAATGTAAATATCTTTATGCTTCCAATTACTTTTTTCCCTTGAAAACTGAATAGTTAATTGTATGCTAGACACAAAGAAGGGCTAATGATGACTATCTTGAATGCTCTTAACCATTTTTACTCAGTAGTGCTTTTGTAAGTTAGAGCTACACAAAAAAGAAAAGTCTTTGGCAAACAAGGACCCAGATGAGACAAATTTATGGTTTTAGAAATCCATTTTCACTATATTAATTTAACCTTTATCTTCTTTGGTTCCTTCTTTTTACTAATTCTTTCCCATCCAGTAACACCCCTCCCTGCCCTCACCTCCTAGATGTCAAAATGAACTTAGACCCAGTGGGTGTCTCATAAAAGGAAATCATTTTCTATTATAATACAAAATAAGATTCCATAAACTCTGGGAGTTTGTAATACACTCTCATCTGTCACTATGTTGTATCAGAAAGATCGCTAGACTAGGAGTTAAAATGTCTGAACTTAACCTACTTTGTATTCTGCTAATAACTAGCATAACTTTCAAATCTTTCTATGATTGTTGGAGACCTAAACTTCCATCTCAATCCTCTTCCTAGTCCTAATATATTAATTCACTATGAGGAATTCTCTCTAGTTCTAGAAACAATCACACTTAAAAATCTGACAAAGTTAATATAAGAAATGACCACAAGATACTTGAGAAAAATATTGAAATTCAGCAAAAATACTTAAATTTACTATCGTATAACCATAAAAGGGTTCTGTATCAAGTCAAAATTAAGAGTTTTAGGCCTGGTAAGATTTTTGTAATCTAAACTATCTATCTTCTCCATTGAGATTAGACTTGGTCACAAAACAGACCACTTGAACAGAAATATTGCCAAAGTGTTTGGCTGGAGTTGAATAATTTTCCTTTGTCCTTGAAAGGAATTAAATGTGGAGCCCACACAGACTAACTTCAAGTAATAGAAATGCCATGCCTGATGAAACCAAAGGAGACCACACCATACTCTGCTATATGTGGTTAAGGAATTGTGCATAGGAAAGTAGCACACAGATAAACATTAAGTCAAGAATAAGGGAAAAAAAACTTCATAAAACTACTCATGACAGCTAAATGAAGATAGTAAACTTAATTCCTTTTAATTTTATTTAATTTTACAAATTTTTATTACTTTTCTTTCTCCTTGCTCCACCCCCATTGAACTTTTTAGGAGGAAAAGCAAGGCAATTGGGGTTAAGTGACTTGCTCAAGGTCACATGGCTAGTTAAGTGCCAAGTGTCTGCAGTCACATTTGAACTCAGGTCCTCCTGACTTCAGGACCGCTGCTGTATTCACTGTGCCACCTAGTGGCCCCCTGAACTTTTTTTTTGAGGGCAATTGGGGTTAAGTGACTTGCCCAAGGTCACATGGCTAGTTTTTGTGTTTAGTGTCTGAGACCAGATCCAAACTCAGATCCTCCTGACTCCAGGGCTGGTGCTCTATTCACTATGCCACCTAGCCGCCCTGTCCCTGAACATTTTTTTTTAAAATAAAAGCTAAAGCCCTCAAAATAAATATGTATGGACCAGCAAAAAACAAATTCCCACACTGGCCACATCCAAAAACTTAAGTGCCCCCCTCTCCCTTTCAAGTGCATCACCTCTCTGGATGGAAGTGGGTGCTGAGTTTCATCCTCGGGGCTTTGGACTCATGGTTTATCATCAAATAAACCACGTGATTTAGGGCTCAAAGTTGTTTCTCTTTATGATTATATATGTTATCACTATATACTGTTCTCCTGGTTCTGTTCACTTCATCTATATCCATTCATAGAGGTCTGATGAGTTCCCTTGCAATCTATTTCATCATTCTTATGACATGATAATATTCGATTACATTTATATATAACAATTTATTTGGCCTATTTTCAATGGTAAGGTTACTCCCTCCCTCTTAGTTTCCAGTATGGATATAATATGAAAAGAGCTGCTATTAATAAATGTGTTTTTACATATTGGTCCTTTTACCTCTTTCTTTGAACTCTTTAAGGGTACAGGCCTAGTAGAGATATCACTGGGTCAAAAGATATAGAAGATTTAGTATATCTGGGGGCACAGTTCCAAATTACTTTCTTAAATGACTGGACCAATTCACAGCTCCACCAACAAGGTACTAGTGCACCTGTTTCCTGGCAGTCCCTCCACCATTTGTTGTTTTCCTATTTGCCAATCTGATGGGTATCTGTCAGTCAACTAATATTTCTTTTTTTTTTCTTTTTGGAGGGGGGAAGGCAGGGCAATGGGGGTTAAGTGACTTGCCCAAGGTCACACGGCTGGTAAGTGTTAAGTGTCTGAGGCCAGATTTGAACTCAGGTCCTCCTGACTCCAGGGCTGGTGCTCTATTCACTGCACCACTGCCCCTCAACTAATATTTGTTAAGCTCTTACTCTGTGCCAGATAGTGTGCTAAGTAAGCACTAGGGACATAAAGAGAAGCAAAGGAGAGATCCTGACCTCCAGGAGCTCGCAGTCTGATGGGGGAGTGTGTGCCGAGGCAATGCTCCTAGCAGCTGCTAGGAACGTGCATGGGCACTTCCAGGGTGGATTTGCAAAATAAGGCAAAACCAAATATCTATTTATAACATCACTATTAGGATGCTGGGAGGTAAGATTTAGCTAAGTACTCATCACTAGTCCAGGGAGCGCCAACATCTCGAGTGTTCTTTCTGCCAGGCCTCCCCACAAACAAGCACCCCTAGGCAAGTCCCTCCCTTCCCTCTCTACTCTGCCTCTCCTGCGGTTTCAGTCTCACTCTCTGCTCAACTGGACAAGCTCCTCCCGCACCAGGCTCCATGTGACTCAGGCTGTAGCCCAGCTGTGAGCTGGGCCGGAGTTCATAGGCCTATTAATGGGCAGGGAAGATCTTCCTATTCCATTAACATTACAGGGAGATGATATACAAATGTGTACAACAAGACACACTGAGGATAAATTGGAGATAACAGAAAGAAGGTACTAGCATTTGGGGGGGGGGACCACATAAGGCTTCTTGAAGTAGAGGCGATTTTAACTGAGACTTGGAAGAAGCTGGCAAAGCTAGGAGGGGGAGATGAAGAGACAGAGCGTTCTAAGAATGGGGGCACAACTGATGAAAATTCCCCAAACTGGGAGATGGAGTGTTGTGTTCAAGGAACAAGAAGGAAAGCTAGTGTTACTAGATCATAGAAAACATGGCGAGGGAGGTGGGGTGGGGTATGATGTCTAAGACTGAAAGACAGGAAGGGACCAGGTTATAGAGGGTCTTATAAGCCACATTGAGGATTGTATGTTTGATTCTGAAGACCACAGGGAACCACTGGAGCTGAATGAATAGGAGGGGTGACGTGGTGCTTTAGGAAGATCAATTTGACAGCTCATTAGAGCAAGGCCTGGCCTGGGGAGAGACTTGAGGGAGACCAAGGCTGTTGTTCAAGTGGGAGGTGACAAAGACCTAGACCAGGTTGGCGGCAAATATCAAAGGAGAGAAGGGGGTATATATGAGAGATGCTACAAAAGCAGAAAAGCCTTTAATTTACATTTATTAGGTTTTTGAAACTTTTTTTCATGTGGTTGTTGATAGCTTGGATTCCTTCCTCTGAAAACTGCCTATTCATATCTTTTGACCATCTGAACTTACTTAGGAAATGAAATCAAAACTGGGTTGTGGGATTTTTTAAGGGACAGTCCAATTTTAGATTTGAAACCATTTAAAGGAATATATCATGATGGAAAATTCTTATTTTTAAAGTCAATAACACTTAACTCATGGAGAGGAGGAGGAGGGTGAAAAGGGGCAACTGAATTCATCAGTTTAGGGAACTCCTTAGTGTGAAAACTTCTGGAGTAGTTACAGAAGGGCAACTCATCTTAGAGGATTAGCTGGGACATTAGGAGGTCCAGCGACTGGCCCATGCCAGCTACACTGTACACAGCTGCAGGTGAGAAGCAACACCTTTCTGACTACAAAGACCAACCCTTTGCTCAATATACTCTGAAGCTTCTTACTGATCTCATATAAAAGCTAATAATAGCAGCTAACATTTATATGCTAAATGCCAGGCACTGTGGTAAGTACTTTACAAATATCATCTCATTTGATCCTCACAACAACCTTAGGTGGTAAGTGCTATTATCATCCCCATACAGATGAGGAAACTGAGGCAGACAGCAGTTAGTGACTTGCCCAGTGACAAACAGCTAGCATTTGAAAACAGATTTAAACTGTGCTACCTATTTGCCCAATGCAGGGGTGGGTATCCTTCGGCCTCAAGACCACATGTGGCCCTCTAGGTCCTCAAGTGCTTCCCTTTGACTGACAGGGGTGAGAAATGTGCAACCTGGAGGCCCAATAGCTTCCTTCAAAGGAAGGAAGAATTACAGGGGAAAAAAATATAAATTTCAGCAAATAATTTTTTTCCCTAAAGTAGCTCACTATTGCCTTCCCTCTAAAATAATCAAACATACCGTAAAACTCACCATGAAGACAGAGGAGGAACAAATGTCTCCCTTTGATTTGATAAAATTATAGTCTTAGCATTATCTAATAGATAAAAAAAACATGAAAAATTTGTGGCTATTAAAGCCTGATCAGAATTGATAACCATATAATTAAAAAACGGGCTACTTCTGTGAAATTAAAAATAAATAAGCAAATTCCTATTATTTTTTCTGGCCTCAGCCTATTTCATGTCTTAAAAACAAAAGCACAATTTTGCTTCTAGATCAATAGAACTTTAACCCGACATATAAACACTGAAGCACATAAAACTTTGAGAGAGGGGATGGCTTCTTAGATAAATACATGTAGAGGGGCCCCCTAAACTTGCCTTTCTTTGTACTTGGCTTACAGAGTTCTGCCATGCAAGGCAAGCTCCTTTTGCTTTCTCTTGTAATAAAATAAGTTACTAATCATGTCTTGTGGAATCGTGACTGTTGCTTGCTTGACACACAATAATAACTATATCTGGTTCTGCCTTATTTCAATAACATCTTTTCAACTAACCTGAGAAAAATGAATATGAGGTTTCAGATGATAGAAAACTTGGCTCATCTTCCATAAAATCTTTTTCGTTCTTGTATTTATTCAAAAACTTTGATCAAGCAGGTATATGGATAGTGTTGGACCTAGAGTTAGGAAGATTTAGGTTCAAATTCCATCTCTGATACCAGGTACATGACCATGGCCAAGTCATAATTTCTCTGAATCTCAGTTATTTCATCTGTCAATTGGGGAATAAAGATAATTAAAACCTACAGTCTTTCATATAGTGGTGAAGCTCAAAGAAGATAATATACATAAAACACTTTACAATTTTTTAAAGTGGTCTCTATATACCAGCTACTGCTTTCAATTCAACAACCATTTATTAAATATACCACACTCTGGGTACCTGCTGGTGGTGTCCCCTTCCCTGCCTTTTCAGCTTCCTTTTGTATACTGTTTTAGATTATAAGCTCCTTGAGGGCAAGGACTGTCTTTTTCTCATTTATATCTCTGGGCATAGTAGGCACTTAATAGATGCATATTGTATTAAGTCTCTACTCTGTACAAGGTACAACATAAAGAAGAAAAAATTATCATCGGAAATAATTCTTCCCTCCTTGCTACTCCACAGCACCAGCAGGGATATGGTCTTTATTTTAGATGCTATGCCAAATAAAAAGTTGGTACTGATCCTGACCTCTAGAAGCTTCTAATTTAACAAGCGAAATGAGATCTTGGCCATATTTCGCCATTTTCAATATCAATCTTGGTTCTGCTCCCTTGGCAACTTATTAACCTCTAAATACACAAAGCATTTTAAATTGCAAAGATGTTGCAGTTGTTAGGCCTCATTTACCCAATTCAAGTATATTTGCTACATTAAGAGATTTCTTTCAAATCACTTACAAGAAAAACCTGCCTCGCCCTAAAACATTCTGTCAACAATCCAGGATAAAAGCTAGGCGTACTGTAGATGGTAAGATTCCTGATGGTGATAATGTTAATAGAGGAGAATATCTTGTTCTCGAAAAAGGACTGTTTGCACAAGATCCAAAGGAGGAAATGTTTAATTTCACAATGCTTTTTGAATGTCAGAAGGCCATTGTTTTGCTAAGTGAACAAGCATTTATTAAATCCCTTCTCTGTGCCAGATACTGTGCTATGGGCTAGAAAGAAAAAGAAAGGCAAAAAGACAGTCCCTGCTCTCATGGACCTTACAATCTCTAATAAGGGAGACAAAATGCAAAGTATTATGTATAAACAAGCTATAAACAGGATAAATTAGAGAGGACCTCAGAGGGAAGGCTTCTCCCAAAAGGTGAGATTTTAACTGAGACTTGGAGGAAAGCAGGAAATCCAGGAGAATGAGATGAGGAATAAGAGAATTCCAGGCATGTGGAATGCATGGAATCAGGAGATTGAATGTTTGCTGTGCCAGGAACAACATGAAGACCAGTATCAATGGATCACGGAGAATGTGGAAGGGAGGATGGTGTAAGAAGACTGGAAGATGCCAAGCCACTAGAATTTATTAAATGGGGAAGACATGATCAGATCTCCACTTTAGGAAATCACTTTGATAGCTGAGTAGAAAATGGACTTCAGTGGGGAGAGACTTGTATCTTGCAGACCAACCAAGAGGTTATTGCAATAGTCCAGGCATGAGGATCTAATGGCCTGTACCAGTACAGGGGCAATGTCAGAAGAGAAAAGTGAAGCATATAGAAGATGTTGAGAAGAGAGAATCTACAGGACTTGGCAATAGACTGAATAGAAGGTGTTGGAAACAGGGTGAAATATTTTCTCTTTTAATGAAGAGAAAGGTACCTTATTTGGGAGAACTGTAAAAGTCAACATTAAGGACTATTTCTGTGGATAAATATTTGGCAATGCATGCATCAATAATTATTATTTATAGTTAAGAATGTGTTATTATACATGTTTACAATTCTGAAAATAGTATGTTTGTAGGAGGCAAATATTTATAAATACATTTGGATTTGTCAGTATTTAACTAGCAAAAATATCATTACTAGGTTTGTATCCCAAAGAGATTTAAAAAAAAAGGAAAAGGACCTATGTGTACAAAAATATTTATAGCAGCTCCTTTTGCGGTGGTAAAGAACTGGCAATTGAAGGAATGTCCATCAACTGGGGAATGGCTAACAAAGTTAGGCTATATGATTGTGATGGAATACTAGTGTGCTATTATGAGAAATGATGAACAGAATAGTCTTAAAAATACCTGGAAAGACTTACATGAACTGATGCAAAGTAAAATAAGCAAAACCAGGAGAACATTGTACATATTAACAGCAATACCATATAATGATCAACTGTGAATGATTTAGCTATTCTCAGCAATACAATGATCCAAGATAATTCCAAAGGACGTAACAATGAAAAATGCTATCAACCTCCAGATAAAGAATTGTTGGACTATGACTGCAGAACGAAGCATACTTTATTTTTCTTGGGGTTTTTTGGGTCTGTTTTTTTTTTTCATAACATGACCAACATAGAAATATGTTTTGTATGACATATAACCAACTATAACCAACCTATATAAAAATGCTTATCTTCTTAATAGGGGAGAATTTGGAACTCAAAATTTTTAAAAACAAATGATAAAAATTGCATTTACATGTAATTGGGGAAAAACATTAAATAAAAAGAAATATAACTGACATTGTGAATAAAGTAAAGGTACTAGAAACAAGAAAGGTTTGAGTTCAAGCCCTACTTCTGTCACACCCTAGCCCAGTCATTTAATCCTTTAGTGTCTAAAGCAACTAAGTAATAGATATGACTACGAATTACTGTAGTTTATCTGCATTGCATAGATGGAAGAAAATCTTCACACCAATAAAATCACAAATCTGGCCAAAAAAAAAAAAAAGACACTCTGTGGAGAATTATACATGTTTTTTAAACAATAAATCTTTTTATTCAAATAGAAATGTTAATAGCTTGACCTCAGACAGATTAATCATTGAACTAATAACCTTTTGATAGCCTACTTGTCATGGGCTATAAAAGGAGAGAGTTAGACTAAGTAAGTGCAAATCCTTTCCAATTCTACTTTCTCTCTTCTCACTCTCTTCTTTTTTTTTTCTTTAAAGCAATTGGGGTTAAGTAACTTGCTCAAGGTTACACGGCCAGTTATTTCTGGGTGTGGTGCTGAGTATCTGAGCCCGGATTTGATCCAGGTCATCCCGACACTAGAGCTGGTGCTCTTACTTGCTGAGCCACCTGGCCGCCCCTAAGCAATTGGGGTTAAGTAACTTGCTCAAGGTTACACAGCCAGGTGTTTGTGGGTAGATGCTAAGTGTCTGAGCCCAGGATTTGATCGCCAGATCATCCCAATACTGGGGTGCTCTTACTTGCTGTGCTAACTGGCCAGCCCCTTACTCTCTTCTTAACCCCTTACTAGGTGGCTTCTGACATTATCATACCACCAAAAACTGTTCTCTCCAAAGTTACTAAAGCTCTCTTAGTTGCAACATCCAGTGACCTTTTCTCAATTCTCATTCTCTTTGACCTCTCTGCAGCCTTTGGCACTGTCCATCACCTTGATATTCTTGGGACACCACTTTCCTCTCTCCTGGTTCTCCTCCTACCTCTCTGACCACTCCTTCTCTGTCTCCTTTGCTGGATCCTCTTCCAGATCACACACTCTAACTGTAGGTGTCTCTCAGGGTCCTTCCTTCTATACAACTTCACTCGGGGATCTCATCAGCTCCCATGGATTTAATTATCATCTCTTGGTTGATGATTCTCAATACTACCTTTCATGTCCCAATCTGCTGACCTCAAATCTCACATTTCCAAATGCTTTTTAGACATTGGATGTCTAGTAGACCTCTTAAACTCAATGTGCTCTAAACAGAACTCATTATCTTCTCACTAATCCCTCCCCCTGCCCACCTTCCTTATTACTATAGAGGGTAGTAACACCATCCTCAGTCATTAAGGCTCATGATCTAGGAGTCATCCTGGATTGCTTACCACCTCTCACCTTCTGTCCCCCATTACCCAAGCTGTTGTCGAGGCCTGTGGATCTCACCTCTGTAGCATTCTTTCAAACATACTATCCCCACTCTGGTACAGATGCTCATTGCCTCACACCTCAATAATTGCAATAGCTTCTGGTGAGTCTCCCTGCCTCAAGGCTCTCCCCACTCCAATCCATCCTCCTTTCAGTCACTAAAGCATAGGTCTGATCCTGTCACCCCCTCCCCTACTCAATAAACTCCAGTGGCTCCCTATCACCTACACAACAACTACAAGCCCCCCTGATTGGCATTTAATGCCCTTCATAACCCAGCCTCCTCCTACTTTTCCAGTCTTCTTACACCTGACCCTCCACCACATACTCTTTGACCCACTGACACTGGCCTTCTGGCTATTCACAAAGAAGACCCTCCATCTCTCAGTGCTGGAAATTCTATGTGGCCTTCATCCTCCATGCCTGAAACACTCTCTCCTCATCTCTGCCTACCAGCCTTCTTTAAGTCCCAACTAAAATCCCTTCCTTTACAGGAAGCCTTTCCCAGCGCCTCTTCACTCCAGTGCCTTCCCCCATGCTACTTCCTACTCATCCTGTATATAACTTGCTTTGTATATATCTGTTTGTATGCCGTCTCCCCCATTAGGCAGTAAGCTCCTTGAGGGCAGGGACTGTCTTTTGCTTCTAGTCCTTAACAGAGTGCCTGAAATATAACAGGCACTTAAGGACTTTCTGCCTTCCTGTTTTGAGAGAGAAGAGGTGTTGAGAAGAGGCAGACATGAAGGGGAGCTGGCCTGTCCCTGATTTATAGCTTATCTCCCTAGAGACTTCAGAGAATTTCCCCCTGGGTAAGATCAGGGATTCTCTCTTGGTTGAGCTGAGATATCTAGTTCCCAATGGGACAGCTCACTTATCCTGTGTATTGTCTGGCATATTCTAATCTGCTTCTCTGATTTCTGTTTGCTCTCT
Source organism: Petaurus breviceps papuanus (assembly GCF_028583685.1). Classification (NCBI taxonomy): domain Eukaryota; kingdom Metazoa; phylum Chordata; class Mammalia; order Diprotodontia; family Petauridae; genus Petaurus; species Petaurus breviceps. The sequence goes on from NW_027185771.1 coordinate 3,220,161, forward strand.
ACTTGAATGAATAAATAGTTTACTCAATATTCACTATTTATGATGGTATTTGGTTTAACTAGTATTTGGCAAATGGGATTCAGCCTTCAGATATAAACCTTCCTTCTTTAAGGGAAAGCTGGCAGAAAATGGATTTGAATTTAAGAAAAAAATAATTTTTCCTAGAGTATTGGCAAGGGTGGAACAGACCAAAAAATATATTTAGGGAGCAGCTAGGTGGTGTAAGAGAGCCCTGGCCTTGGAATCAGGAAGACTCACTTTCATCAGTTCAAATCTGCTGGTGACAGAAATGGCAAGCCATTCCAAATATCATTGCCAAGAAAATCCCAAATGGAGTCACAAAGCGTCAAATAGGACTCAACAACAACAAATGATTCCAGTCTATTGTAAAAAGTATTAAGCAGTCAAATTTGGGTCAAAAAAAAAATCAAAACAGGGGAGGCTTGGTGGGCCAGTGAATGGAGCACCAGACCTGGAGTCAGGAGGACCTGAGTTCAAATGTGGCCTTAGACACTTAACACTTACTAACCGTGTGACCTTGGGCAAGTCACTTAACCCCAATTGCCCTACCTTTCCCCCTTCAAAAAATAAAAAAGTTAAAAAATAAAAACTGTAAAGCCTCAAAGAATTTCTTTCATGAAAATGTAGCAAACTCATCATAACCAAAGCTTACAGGAAAAATGAAAAAGCATTAGTTTTGTCCAAACTATATATTCTATGGAAAGGTGACTTCTGAATAATGATTGCTAAAACAAAAACAAAGGTTGGGAGCCAAGAATGCAGTAAAACTTCCCAACAAGGGGACTGCATACAGAACATCAATGGGAAGACAAAGGTTTTATCAACATAGGCAAAATTCTTTTCATGAAACACTGAAGGACACTTATATGAGTTTTAAACTTGTCATCTTTCATAAAATAAAACTGGATCATATAAACTATTTGCCTTCTTTTCTTTTAAATACAGTTGAAGTCAACTATTTTTTCCTGAGAAGCCTGCCATGTAATATGTACATTATATGAAATTTAAAGGTGCCAGATGGAATTTAATTATATGGAATTTAAGGGTGCCAGAGGAATGAGGAAGAAACAATTAGTCAAAATAAGGCAGTCACACCCAAACTTAATGACCCAAAGAAGAGAGGACAGAAGGAAGATGAAACTAGGAATCTTTATCATCTCCTTCTAGAGCTCTACAGAATGAGAAATCCTATAAACCCAGATTTTTTCTGTTCTTTTTTTTTGGAGGGGGCGGTAGGGGGGGTGGAGAACAAGCATAAGGGAGTAGGTGACAATGAGGTTGTCCTACATCTCCCAGATCTACATTGTAATGAATTTGGCCATGCCTCTGAGGTCGCCCCAATTACCAGGAGGCTCCACTCTGGAAAGCTAGCAATTTTGGTATGTGAATATTTGAGGGAAATACTGAAGAATGCAATAATGGGACCTCCCAAGGCATGAGTATGTAAGTAATTTAACCATATACAAATGATATATCAGTAACATAGAGTTCCTCTCCCACAACTGAAGATAGACCAACAGTCAGACTAGCAATTTGAATTAAGTAAAGGGGTAATTTAATGCCAAGAAGATGTGGTAAACTGAAGAGTGGAAAAATACTTGCTTATGTCACAGACTATCCAACTGAGACAGATTAATGAATGGGCCGATGTTGCCCATTCCCCTACCTTGGCAGGTCAACTGAAAAAAGAACTGGCTCTGGTTTGAAAATCACTATTTTTAAACAAGTCTTAAGAATTCACACATCCTAAGCCTGTAGTAGGTTCATTCAGACTTTAGGCAGAAAATATTAACTAGTAAATATTAACTAATTAAATTAATTAAAATTAACTAATATTAATATTAAAAAATATTAACTAATATTAATTAATATTAACCCTTTTCTAAAAGACAAAATAAACCATGCAGTCCAGATACTTACTGTCTCTGCCTCTGAAAGATTATTAGGTGTTTACCAGCAATTCAAGCCCAGACTTAAATTTCTACATCTCTAAAATAATGCGGGGTCTGTGTGTGTGTATGTGTGTGTGTATGTATGTCTATGTATATGCATAGGCTTGTGGATACATGTTAGACTTTGCAGGCTTATATATGTATATATATATATATATATGTCTGTATGCACAAGTGTATACATACACTAGGCTTCGCATGTATATGTTAGACTTTACCTTCTCCTAGATGTGCATACATATACATATGTCTATGCATGCATAGGTGTATGTACACACACACACAGACCATGGGACCTTACCATCTGGTGAAGCATCTGCCATTAGAATATGAGCTCCTAAGGGGAAGCACAGTGGAGATAATTATCACAGAGATAAATAAGTGGATAAAGCACTGGCCCTGGAGTCAGGAGGACCTGAGTTCAAATCCCATCTCAGGCATTTACCAGCTTTGTGATGCTGGGCAAGTCACTTAACTTGTCACTAACAAGTCATCTCCCCCACCAAAAAGGGACCTGAGCTCCCAGGGTTTAACCCAGCACTTGGCATATGATAGCTGCTTAATAAATGCTCATTCACTGAAGTTCTAAATCCTGTGATCCTAAAATAGTAATAAGGTGTGACCAGAGACTATCTATAGACGTAGGTCAGGGCCCAAGTTCAAATTGTTTGGGGACCCCAGGGTTACTAACTCTCCAATAACAAACAAATATATTTGGGTTACATTCTACTTGAAACAGCAATGAATAAATTAATTTGACAGGTTGAGGATGGGAGATGTAGCTCAATGCCACAGATACATTCATGACAGCAAAGAGTGAAACTTAAGGTACAAGAAAAGCAAGGTGTCTAATAGAGAAATCCACATGAGAGCCCTTTGTGACAGGTGGTATATCAGTTATCTCTCTTCATGACTTTTTCCCTTTCCCCAGCTGCCTTCCTCTCTCAGATTACTTCCCACTAACTCTACAGAGATCTCCAATGGGCCTGGTCACTTGTATGTTGCCTCTCCTATTTAATCATGGTGAGTTTGCCAAGGATGGCTTGGGACCTTTTTTTTTTAATCCTCTGCACTCTGCATGGTACCTAGCACATAGGAAGTCTTTAATTGTTGCTTGTTAAGTACTTGTCCCTAGGACTGGGCCCTGATTTTGAAAGCTATTTTCCCACCTCCACAGGAAATATAAAAGATAACAATGGCACTTTGGAGCAATTTACTCACTAATGTGATATTTTCAAACAACTTAGCCTGGCAACCTTTCTGCTCTGACTTACAAGGTCTTAATACCTCTCTGGAACCCTGCTTCCCTCCTGGCTCCTAACTCTTCTGCTGCCCTAAAGCCACTACCATATAACTTGAACCAAAGCCCCAGACCTCCCAGTGTTGTGGGGGTTGGACCAGACGTCCCCTGTCCCTGCCAACTCTACAGTCTGGCTCTAAGACTTTGTCAACCTACAAATGAGAAATTTATGGCAATTATTCAGATGTTTCCATCTCCAAAATATTTAAAAGATATATTTTTTTTTCCTTTTTTAAACTTTTAGCTGAAGGAAAAAAGTAAACCATAAGCAGGGCTAAGAAGATTAACATTCCTTTCAGCTTTACTCACCAAATTTAAGCAAAAGGAATTAGTAATTGTCCCTCCCCTCAAAAAGCTCTCAAATGTACTCCTTTTATTTAAAGAATTAATTTGTCTAAATGGATAAAATAAATTTTGGCTAAGCAATATCAAAAGATTTCCTACCTATGCCTTCGCTCACATGCTCCTAGTTTACCTTCTTTCTGTTATTCATTGCTAATCCAACTGTTACTGAAATTTTTTTTAGAAATTACTCTCTTATAGGTACACAGTATACAGAAGCAAACAAGCCCAATATTCTAGTGTTTGATAAAACCCAAAATCCCAACTATTGGAGCAAGAACTTTATTCTACAAAAACTGTTGGGAAAACTGTAAAGTAGTCTGGCAGAAACTAGATACAGACCAATATCTCACACCATATATAACAAGATAAGCTCTAAATAGGTACATAATTTAGACTTCATAAACAAATTAATGAAGCAAGGAAGAAATTACTTGTGAAATCTACAGCTAGAGGAAGAGATGATGACCAGAAATGGAAAGAATCATGGAAGCTAAAAGGGACAATTCTGATTACATAAAATTAAAGAGTTTGTACAAACAATATCAATGCTGTTAAAAATTAGAAGAGAAATAGGCAAATATGAGACAATCTTTGCAGTGAGTTTCTCTGGTAGTAGTCTTATTTCTAAAACATATGGGGAACACACTCATAAGAATAAGAACTATTTGGGGCAGCCAGGTAGCACAGTGAATAAGAGCACCGCCCCCAAGAGTTGGGATGACCTGGGATCGAATCCGGGCTCAGACACTTAGCACCCACCCAGAAACACCTGGCCATGTAACCTTGAGCAAGTTACTTAACCCCAATTGCTTAAAAAAAAAAAAAAAAGAATAAGAACGATCCTCTGATTGATGAATGGTCCAAGGATATAATACTAGCTGTGTGATCCCAGGCCTGTCACTTCACCTTTGTTTGCCTCAGTTTCCTGAACTGTAAAATGTCAATAATAATAGAATTTACTTCACAGGATTTTTGTGAGAATCAAATGAGGTAATAATTGCAAAGCACTTAGCACAGTGCCTACTACCACACAGCAAGCTCCAAATAAAACTTAGTTATTATTACTATATGAACAAGTTTTCAGAGGAAGAAATCCAAGCATTACTAGTCATATTTAAAAAAAAAAAGCTCTAGGGCAGCTAGGTGGCGCAGTGAACAGAGCACCAGACCTGGAGTCAGGAGGACCTGAGTTCAAATCTGACTTCAGTCATGTAACACTTAACTAGCCATGTGACCTTGGGCAAGTCACTTAACCCCAATTGCCCTCCAAAAGAAAAAAAAGTAAAAAAAAGCTCTAAATTACTAATAATTAAGGAACTGCAAGTTACAATAACTCTGAGGTTCCAATTCACATTGATCACAATCAATAAACATTTATTAAGCACCTACAACAGGCCAGACATAGTGCTAAAAGCTGGGAATACAAAAAGAAGCAATATAATCCCTGCTCTCAAAAAGCTTGAAATTCACTGGGGGGAGAAAAAAAGTAAACACAGAGGTACAAATAAGTTAGATACAGGACAGCTAGGTAGTAATAGGAGAAGGAAAGCATGAGAACTAAGAGGAGGTTGGGAAATGCTTCCTATATAGAATTTTCATTTAGGCAACTATGGGGCTCAGTGGATAAAGCATTGGGCCTGAAGTAGAGAAGACCCGAGTTCAAACCCACCACAGACACTTACTAGCTGTGGGCCCTGGGCAAGTCACTTAACCTAATATTATTTGCCTCATTCTCCTTATCTGTAAAATGGGGATGATAATGGCATCTCTCAGGGTTGTTGTGAGAATCAATGAGTTAATAGCTGTAAAGCACTCAGCACAGTGCTTGGCACACAGTAAACCCTATATAAATGCTATTATTATTAGCTGGGACTTAATGAAAGCCTGAGAAGTCAGTAGGAAGATATGAGGAGGGAGAGAAAAGGCATAGGGGACAACCACAGAAAATTGATGAAGTGAATATCTTTTTTGTTGAATAGCCAGAAGCCAATGCCATTGGAGAGTACATGTTGGGGAATAATGTGTAAGAAGGTTAAAAACACAGGAGAGAGTTTTGAATACCAAACAGAAGATTTTGTATTTGATCCTGGAGCTGCTAGTTTATTGGGTGGGGTGTGGATGGAGGTGGGATGACCTGTGCCTTATAAAAATCACTTAGGAGCTGAAAGGATGGACTACAGTCAGGAGAGACTTGAGGCAGGAAATGACAAATGCCAGCAGTGTTGTGGGGAAACAGGTCCATTACTGTTAGTAGAACTGTGAATTCGTCCAGTCCTTCTGTAAAGCAATATGGTACCACGCCCCAAAAGCTGCTACTACTACATCTATATTCCCAAAGAGATCAAAGAAAAAGGACCCATATGTACAAAAATATTTATAGCAGCTCTTTTTGTGGTGGCAAAGAATTGGCAATTGAGGGAAAACCCATAAACTGGGGAATGGCTGGGTAAGTTATGGTGTGTGTGTGTGTGTGTGTATAGGTGCATGTATACATGTGTGTGTGATTAGAATACTATTATGCTATAAAAATGAAAGGGATCACTTAAAAAAATCCTAGGAAGACTTTCGGGAACTGAAGCAGATTAATCTGAGCAGAACCAGGAGAACAATTAAAATAGCAACAACATTGTAAAGACACACAAGAGTTAGGAACTCTGATCAACTATAATTCCAGAGGAGTTATGATGAGACATAGTATCCATTTTCTGACAGGGGATGGACTCAAGAGTACAAACTGAGATTATTATTTTTTTCACATGGCCTATGAGGGAATTTGCTTTGCTTGATTATACACGTGTTTTCCTTGGCGTCTTATTTTTCTTGCTTTTTCAATTGGGGGAGAGGGAGTGTGGGATGGAGAGAATGTGGAAATGAAAATAAAACAAAGTTTAATTATAGAAAAATTAATCTCTCACTTTTGAGTGTCATTCTACATTTAAAGGTGGTTTTTTTTTTAGTTCCATCCCCCGTAGATCAATGGGCAAAGGCTAGGAACACAGTCCATGCAAACTGGCAATGGTAAATTGAAAAAAAAAGCTGTCAAGAATCAATGTTGGGAGGGTTATGGGAAGAAAAATCAGATGCACACACTATTGGTAGAGTTGTAAAGTGGTCCCATCATTCTGGATTTCAGCTGCATGTTAACCAAGCAGGGTAGCCATTTGACTCAGCAATTCAACTTCTGAATATATACTCCAACAAAGTTCAAGATAGAAACAAAGATCCAATATAAGCCAAAATATTCTTAGCAGCATTTTTTTGTGATAGCAAAGAAATGGAAATAAAGTGTGTGCCTATTTACTGGAGAACAGGTAAAAAGGTACATGAATGCAGTGAGGTACGATGGTGTAGTAAGAAAGGAAAAATATGAAGAATTCAAAGAAAGATGGGAAGATTTGTGTATCCTGAAGCAGAGCAAAATGAGTTGAAGTCAAACAACATTCATGATGATCTGCAACAGGAGCCTTCCCAGTGAAGTTTGGATTCCATTAAAGGCCTGCACTTGAGGATCTAGAGGGCCACAGGTTCCCTACCCCTGACTTATAACAATATCAATTAAGAGATCACTAAAAGGAAATTGAGCTTGGAGTAATGGAAAAACCAATGAAGGCCCCAGAGTTCATAAGGAAATATTCCTCTCCTCCCTGAGGCAGAGAGAAGTAGGGGACTACGGAGGCCAAGGATACTTTTGCTTAATGGCTTTTCTTTGTCTAGAGGAAGGGCACAATTCAGAGGAGGTGGGATGCAAATAACTGGGCTATCAAGTCAAAAGGCATCAATATAATGTACTTTAAAATGTAATTGATTTTGCAATAAAAAGTAGCTAGCAAGCAACGGATGAAATTACTAGAGTTCTTAGGCCAGATGCCTGAAGTTATTATATCATTATCACTAATAAAACCCTTCATGGGAAAGCAATATTTTAGAGCTTAAAAGTCCTCCATTTCATTCTTAAAGGAAACTAGTTGATTTATCAGAGAAATCTTCCTCCTGTCATTGAAAGTTATGAATTTTATGTACATACTGTCTGACAAATTAACCACTAATCTAATAAACACTCCATCTAAATAACACTCATATTAAAAGTCCACTGCACCATACTTATACATGAACATTTGGATCCTCATGCATCCTAAAAGTTGATTCACGGGATAACTGTAAATGGTAATAGTCCTTATTCAAGATGATTTCTATAATATATGTAATGTTTTCATTTAAAGAATAAAGCATCATATAAATTCTCTCCTCATCATCAGATGCCCCCCAATTAGAGCTATTTTTGAAGAGCGGCTCATTCCACTTTCTGCCAGCCCTAAGGGTTAGGTCTTTTGCCTAACCTAACCTGGAACCACCAAACCTAGTCCTGACCCCTGAGAATAAAAAGAAGTTTAGTCTTAATTCCACAAGACAGTCCTTCAGATACTTACTGGCTATTTCTAAAGCTGTTCTTTCCCAATTCAAAGGCCCGCACTTCCTTCTGAGTCCCTTTCCTCTTACTTCTCCTAACCCCCCTCACCCCCATCTCCCCCCAAAGGCTCAGCTTCAGGAGCTATCTCCTCTAACAGACCCTTCCTTCACCCCCAGTGCCCCCTGAAATTATTGGCTCTTATTTTTGTTTTACTTATCTATGTACAGGCCATTTCCCTTTAGTGGGATGTTTGCTCCTAGAAGGGAAGGATTGTTTCATTCCTGTCTCTGTATGCCCATCTCCTAGTGAGGTGCCTGGTATGGAGCTGGTACTGATCAGACATCTTGAATGACCCCAACTACCTGACAAATCATCCAGAGTCCCTTCAACCTCCTGGGTGCCCTCCTTTGAACACTCAGCTGATCAATATCCTAGTCCATGCAGTCGGGATCTAAACACAGGACTCAGATGGAGTCTGACCTGAGGTGAGCACAGGGAGACAATTCTTCTCTCAGAGAAAACTAAGAATGCAATATTGTACCAACACATGCATGGACATGCTGTCTCTTGTTGACAACGACAAGAAATGTTTATGGTTCTTCTTTTCTTCCACATTTAGCCATGCCCAGCACAAAGCAAAGGGATTAAGTGAAGCTTGTCAATAAGATGGAGGGCAGGAATAGTTCCAGTTTGCCTTTGAATTCCCAGAGCCCAGCCCAGTACCTATCACCTAGCAGGCCACTAACAATACTGGTTGATTAAGTGAGCATTAAAGCAGGACTTTATTTATTTATTGCTTTTTGGACGGCAATTGGGGTTAAATGACTTGCCCAAGGTCACATGGCTAGTATTTGTGTTGTGTCTGAGGCCGGATTTGGTCCTCCTGACTCCAGGGCTGGTGCTCTATTTACTGTGACACCTAGCCGCCCCATAAAGCAGGACTTTAAATCATAATTTGTTCGAAATATAGAATATTTTACAACATAAAACAACTTATGCAGCAGGGTGGCCTAGTGGATAGAGTGCCAGGCCTGGAGTCAAGATAACCTGAGTTCAAATCCAGCCTCAGATGCTTACTAGCTGTGCAATTCTGGGCAAGACACCTCACTGTTTGCCTCAGTTTGCACATCTGTAAAATGGCAAACCACTCCAGTATTGCTGCCAAGTGAAGACTAAATGACTAAAATGCTTGAACAACCACAAAAGAATTTGCACTCATTTATAAACATTTTTGAAGATGTTCTATGGTTTTTCCTTTGTGTCCCTTTTTAATTAGCTGCTAAACTAGGCCACTTGAGTAAGGATATGGCCTATGGGGAATATGTTTCCTTTTTCCTAGAGGGCAGAAGTAGGAACAATGGGTAGGAAGTTACAAAAGAGGCCAAAATAAAAAATTTATTAAGAGGTGCCAAGTTGCCAGGCACCATAGGTTAAGAGCTGAAGAAGAAAGCATTCTAACAAAGAGAGCTATTTCCAAGGGTAATGGGGCACCTCAGGGGCTAGGAAGGGTCCCCCTCACCTGGAGGTCTTCAGGCACTGATTAGAGAACCACTTGTTGGCCGTGTTAGAGAGGAAACTCTTTTGGTGAGACCTCGGCTGGACTGGATGGTCACTCCTATCAAATTCTGAAGTTTTGTGATTCTTTAGTTGTGTCCTCTCCAGTATCTCTACCAGGATTAAGCAGATAGTATTCAGTAGCTCACTACCTGAATCTTATTACCTACCTATTTTCAATCTCTCCCTATCTGCTAGCTTGTCCCTCAGTGATCACAAACAGGCCCAGATCTTTCCTCATTCTTAAAAACCTTTCACCTGACCCTACCTTCCTAGCTGTCACCCTGTCTTACTTCCCTTTCAAAACTCCTAGAAAAGGGGTGGCTAGGTGGCGCAGTGAATAGAGCACTGGCCCTGGAGTCAGAAGGACCTGAGTACAAATCCTCCGACCTCAGACACTTAGCACAAAAACTAGCCGTGTGACCTTGGGCAAGTCACTTAACCCCAACTGCCTTCCAAAAAGCAAAAACAAAATAAAACAAACTCCTAGAAAAAAGCTGTCTACAAAAACCACCTCCCCTTTATCTCTTCTCCTTATAAAATGAAACTGATCTCTCTAAAGTTACCAGTAATTTCTTAACTTTTCAATGCAATAAACATTTATTAAGCTACTTCTATGAGCTAGACACTGTGCTAAACGCTGGGGATACAAATAAGAAAAATAAAGATAGTACTTGCCCTCAACGAGCTTACAATCTAATGGAAGAAGACAACACACAAGAGGAAGCTGGAACGGAGGGGGCAGTGAGTGGACACCAGGGTCCAGAGTCATCTTGTTCCAAGGAGCTGAAACTAAGTAGAGCTGCGGATGGAAACACAAATCCTATGTGCTTTCTTCTGCCTTTATTCATTTGACTTCCTTGCAGTATCTGAAGCCCAGCCCCACCACACCCTCCACCTCTTCTCAGATGCTTTCCCCTTTTTCAAATCTCCTTGGCTGGAACATCACCTAGTCCCAGTGACTATTCCTGGGTGTTCCTCAACGCTTTGTCTTGGGCCCTCTTTTCATCTGTCTATATTCTCGCTGCTGTTCTGTCGTGAAGAACCCCAGAACTCCAGTCCCTTATCCCCCAAATGTCTATTGAACATCTCTAAGTGCATGTTCAGAGGCTCCTCAAACTCAAGATGTGCAAAATGAGCAAATTCTCCTTCCTCCCAAAGTCCACCTCCTGCTCTCATTCTAACTTGCCTTGTTCTCTTGAGGGCACCATCACTTTTCCACTTAGCCACATGGGGAACCTCAGAGCCAAGCTCAGCTCCTCACCCTCCCTCAACAACCCCAATCAACTGTCAAGTTTTGTCAATTCTGCTCCCTCAATCTATCTTCTCTCTCATTCAATTCCCCTCTCTTTCTTCATGCAATCATCTCACTTCAGGTCCTAATTAGCTCTCACCCGCACCCTTACAACAGCTTCCCAAGTGATCTCCCTGCATCCAGGCACCCTTTGTCAATCTATCTTCTACACAGCTGACAAACTGACCCTCCTAAAGCACACATCTGACTGGGCCTATCGCCCCCTGCCCCAGAAGCTTCTGTGGCCTCGACAATAAACTCCTGTTTGTCTGCTCTGGTTTTGCCCTTCACAATCTGACTCCAGGCCAGCCCACCTTTCCAGGCTTTTTGTAAACCTCCCTCTTTCACAAACCCTTACGTTCCAAACAAACTGGCCTAATAAATGCTATTATTAGCTGTATGTTACACAAAAACACATTTTTTCAAATATTTTCCCTCTTGTAGATAGTATATAAAGCCTTGGAAGGGAAAAGTAGTAAGCAAAGACTCCTCACTTCACAGAACTTGTTGTACATAACTTACAAAACCTAGAATAAGCAAGTTGAAAGAAAAAAAGGAGGTAGACAGAAAAGCTCCAAATAAAATAACAAGAAAGAAGAAATTAGTGTACAACATATTCATTGATGTAAAATGTCATATTCTGAAATATCCTAGCAACATTGTTACATAGTTGCAAAATTACCCCAGACTTATGTGAAAACACAGCTATGAATAAGTTCTATACACTAAACCAAGCCTAAGATAGTGTTCAAGGAAGTTAGATATTATATTTGCATTCCTGACTACTGTAAATGTCTTCTTGTCATATGCCAATCATTAGCACTTTTCATACACAGAATTATTTACCTAAGTGGCAGTTTTAAGTAGAGGGCAAATTTCATGAAGGCCTTAAGAGTCCAGTTACCACATCCCAAGGCATTTCCTCAGAGGCCACTCAGGGAAAAGCTTACCAGAGATAGGCATTGTGAAACCCTGATGAAATATCTGGGCACATAACTGAAATCAATTTGACATGTTTCTGTATATTGCATCTTTAGCTATGTGATTCAAAGACATTTTTCAGAAGCTATCTGCTCATAAATTAAGAAGCTACAGTTTGGAGTCAGAGATACTGTAACCAAGGATTTTGCCATCATATACCGTTACAATTGCCAGTCTGCTTTTTAAAATCAATCTTGTCTCTCATTCAATTCCCCTCTCTTCCTTCATACAATCATCTCACTTCAGATAGACAGTTACTCGTAACTTGAGAATCTGCCTCACAGTTAAATACATTATGATGAAACTGAAATGTATATAGTATATAATAGGTTTTCTTCTCCATTTTTCCATTTCTATGAAGGGAAATTCTATCTCCCAGGCTAAAAACCTTAAAGTCATTCCACAGCTTAATCTTTCACCCAGTCCAGGCCCTCAATAACTCATTCACTTTGTAAATCTTAAAAGCACCCTATAAATCAAGGTCAGCTACAATTGGGCAAGGAACTATTTTTTATAAGGCAACTAGGTGGCACAGTGGATTGAATTCTGGGGCTGGTATCCAGAAGCTCTGAGTTCAAATCAGACACTAGCTGTCTGACCCTGGGCAAGGTACTTAACTTTCTGTGCCTCAGTTTCGTCAACTATAAAATGGGGATGATGATAATAGCACCTACCTTCTAGAGTTGTGAGAATCCAATAACATCTATAAAGAACTAAGCACAGTACTCATTGTTGTTGTTGGTGTTATTTGTCTCTGTGTCCCCAGGATCCAAGACAACACCTTATATACACAAGCACAGTCCATAGCTGTTTTCCCCAAAATATTCCTCACATCCCGTCACTGCTTGATCAAAACCTTCAAGTTCCCTGTTAGTAAACCATCAAGTTCAAAGTCCCTTTCCTGATACTGAAGGCTGTTTTATATTGTCAGTCTAACAATGACACCTCCTGCCCCACACTCAGGCAGTCTGACTCCAGCTCACACTCACTTCCACTTGTATTGTTCAACCTTGCCTGGAAACTCCTCCTTCACTTACCAAAATCTTGCCCATCTTTTAAGACCTAAATTAATCTTGTCTTCTCCATAAAACCTTGTCCAATGGCTATGGGCCACATCCCCAAATTACTTTCACACAGATGCCCAGCACTATGCAATTTAATACTTGGTGGGTTTTTTCAACTGGATTTTTTTTTGCATCCCCCACAATGCCTCGAAATGTTGTAACACAAAATACCCAATAAACATTCAGAAGGATCTGGGTTTTAGTCCAAGAGCTACCTCGACTTTGGTTTATAGTGAAGACAGACGAAAACCTGGGTTCAGGTTCCTCCTTTTGACATTTACCACAACATTGAGCAATTCACTTAAACTGAAGGCCAGACAATTCTCTGAGATCTACCTCCTCATACACACATACAGGAGCTTCCCACAAGGGACCTCTCATACTCAGGAAATCACAAATACTTCACCCTGACTTGACCTTGGGCCTGACTTTCCATAACCTTAAATGAGGACCTCACCTACTTAAATGAAAAAAGATAGGCTATCTATTCAATCAATCGATCAAGAAGCTTTTATTCATTCCTTATTATGTACCTTGTACTGTGCTAGGCACTAGAGACTGGGTCACAAAGAGTAGGGCATGACCGAACCATCACCACCAAGCCCATGATAACTAGTAACCGTTGATGAACAAATACAAAGGCAACTTTATGACAGGAAAAAGAATACCGTGCCATATAGTCTTCCCAACTCCCATCTTTCCTGTTTTCATACAGATGGAACAGTCTCACTTCAGACACCAATTTTGTTTTTAATTAAATAATATACTCCCCACATAGAATGGGGTGCAGGAAAAGATCCATGTTGGAAAAACCATGTTCCAAAATATTTCTTTACCCAGCTTCCAAGCTAACATCACAAACCATAGGCTTTAGCTGCAGAACTTAGGAGATCATTTATGCCAATTCCTTCATATTATAGACAAGGAAAATGAGACCAGAGAGGATGAAGGATTTTCCCAAGAGACAAGAGAGGTTACACTGAGACTGAGGTCTTTTATTTCTGAATCCTTTGCTCCTCCCCCTTCACCACAGGCAGGTAGCAGGTGGCCCAGGGGATAGAAGGCCACCTCAGTGACCTATTAGCTATAGGACCCTGAAATAGGTGCCTCTATCTGTTTCCCCATCTGTAAAGTGGGGATAATAAAAGCACCTACCTCACAGGGTTGTTGTGAGGATTAAATGAAATATTTGTAAATCTTAAAGTGCTATATAAATACTAGCTATTATTATTAGAAAAGATAGATTTTATTATTTTTTTTTATTTTTGCTTTTTTGGAGGGGGGAAGGCAGGGCAATTGGGGTTAATGACTTGCTCAAGGTCACAGGGCCAACAAGTGTTAAGTGTCTGAGGCAAAATTCAAACTCAGGTCCTCATGACTCCAGGGCAGATGTTCTATTCACTGTGCCACCCAGCCACCATGAAAAGTTAAATTAAAAAAAAAAACTATATAAAAATATCCCTGGTTAATCTATTTGAGGGCTATGATTTCTTCAGAAAAACTACATAAATGCAAAATGCTAATAATATTATAATTAATTTTTAGAACTGGACTTTTGTAAAGCATTTAATTAAATGACAACCTAAATTAAAATTTTTTTTAATTTATGAACTCATCCTACATAAAGCAGAAAAAAATGTGCTAATTTAGCAATCCAAATCACCTCCTTTGATTTTGCAGTCTAGTAACTTTAGCAATGTTTGCCAACCACCAAACAGAAATAAAACAATACTACAACACAGGTTCAACTCATCATTGGAGGCTTTATTTGAATTAATGAATAAACACTAGTCAAAAAATAATTTAGTGTAGACTAGTGTAAATATGAAGAAATAGACTTTTATGGCTGAAGTGGGAATGAAACGCCCAGGAGTTTAACTTAACTGCCACTTTCACCAATTCAGTGTCCCTTCTTCTTTTTCTGTCTTATTTACTAATTTATGATTCAGAAATTCTCTGACAATACAACTAAGCTTATGCTCCTGTCCTGAATTCCCAACATAATTTTCCCATCTTTTTATTTGATGTCTCTTTCTTCATCTCAATACTTAACATGTGAGGCCTTGGACTGCCCAGTGAGTGTGAATTTATAGTCACTCCTAGGAACATTATCATTGATACTGAAGCATGTAAACATAAACTAATTTTAAAACAACTTTTGTTTACAACCCTATTCCAGAAGCAGCTGAAATGGTTTTTTTTTGGTATTGATAGGAATGTAAATACAGATGTAAATGAGTCTATTCAATGCAGTTCTTTAGCCATCTGCAGGACACTTATTTAGTCTGGGTGTCTTTTGTGTAAGAATTAAGCAGTATTCAGGTAGCAGATCAGAAAACCTTATGGGGTTGATACAGTTAAGTCAAACAGTAGACCTATCTTAATAGTTTCAGGCATAGGGCAGCTAGTTGGAGCAATGGATAGAGTATGGGCTTGGAATCAGGAAGACTCATCTACCTGAGTTCAAATACTGCCTCAGATACTTACTAGCTGTGTGATCTTGTTTACCTCAGTTTCCCCATCTGTAAAATGAGCCGGAGAAAGAAATGGCAAACCACTCCAGTATTTCTGCCAAGATAACTCCAAAAGGGGTCACAGAGAGTTGGAAACGACTGAACAATATTCATTCAACTGTGGACCAAAGAATTAAGGTCAAGGCACACGGTACAAATAAACATGGGTATAAAACAAGTCTAGTTGAGGTTTCCTCTATGGCCAAAATATCATTTCATTTTCCACTGGGACAGACTAGGGGAATGAGTGGTGATGGCAGGGATAGTGTTTGAAATTGTGTAACTACCCTAGCGGAATTCATCAGTGTGTTGTCACTGGGAGCAGTATTTTCAAACTTTGAAAAACGTGATCTATGTTGGACACAGTGATACCATTACTAGGCATATACCCCAAAAAGAAAAAAGAGAGAAAGGAACTAAATGTTCAAAAATATCCATTGTAGTTCCAGTGCCCACAAATTAGAGAATGGTTGAACAAATTATGGTCTATGAATATAATGGAATGCTGTTGCACTGACAGGAGGGAAGGATTCAGAGAAATCCAGGAGGACTTGTATAACTCGATACAGAGTGAAGTAAAAAGAACCAGGAGGGCAATTCACACAATGAGCACAAGGGCTGTGATGAAAAACAACTTATTAGGACTGAAGAATTATTATTAACGCAATGACCAAGCATAGCTCCAAGGGAATGATGAGATAGACATGTTACCAGACAGAGAGGTGATGGAATAAAGGTGTAGAATGACATTTATTTTCAGACATAGCTTGGCTTTGCTTGACTATACTTTGTAACAAGGGAGAGTCAAAAAAAATATGGGGGGGGGGAGGGCAGGAAGGCTGAGGGAAGAAGGCCAGTAGTGATAGTGATGACCAAAGAAAAGAAAGAAAAGTGTCATTGAAGCATTTTTTGAAATGCACAAAAGAGATCATCAGGGAATTCAGAGGAGACATGGACAAGCTTAGCAGGGCAGCTTAGATACTCTCAGTTAACTGTAGAGATTCATAATTTTATCCACCATCCTCTTTGTCTGTTCTTCTTTGAATATGGAAATATTGATGTCTGTCAAGTTCTGAATAGGAAAAAAATGTAAAAAACAAAAAAACAAAAAGGTTGATGGCTGAAGAGTCAAATTAGAAAATTTTAGGATCTTGTAAAAAACTTTTTCTTATTGGGATGAGACAGCTGTTCATGAGTTGGACACCTTTGGGCTGCCTTTCAAAGTTTCCAAGTATCTTACATATTCACTCCTAATTCATAATAATATTCACTATCCTACCTATTCACATCTTATTATTCCAGAGCTAAAATGTCTTTGTATGATCACATGTGTCATGTAGTTTGAGCTAAGCCATTCTGTATGGCATTTGTTCCATGGCAGTGTGATCAAGTTCAGTGATGTCAAGGTTTTTTGATTGTAAATCTCATCCTGAAAAATCTTCAAGCATATCTGTCTAATGAGAATATTTACTTGTTTATACATTTCATAAATATACTGCATTATTCTGCTATATTGTGCTACTTACAGTACTATACTACTATTACTTGTGTGCATTATAAAAGTGCACAAAAATATAAATTTTTTGTTTGTTTTTGCTTTTTGGAAGGGAGAAGGCAGGGCAATTGGAGTTAAGTGACTTGCCCAAGGTCACATGGCTAGTGTTAAGTGTCTGAGGCCAGATTTGAACTCAGGTCCTCCTGACTCCAGGGCTGGTACTCTATTCACTACACCACCTAGCTGCCCCCCAAAATATAAATTTTTAAAGGATGAAATAGTATTTGATGCTGCAGGCAATAGGGAGCCAATGGAGTTTACTCAGTAGGTGAGGGACGATCAAACCAATTTTAAGAAAATCACTTTGGTAGCTCTGTGGATTGGAGAAGGAAGGGAAGTGAGGCAAGAAGACTCAGGCAGCCACATCGCATGAGAAGTGAGGAGGGTCTGAATTAGGACAGTGGCTGGGGCAGTAGAAAGGGAAAGGGTGGGATGTGGAGGTGAAAATGATAAGATCTAGCTTCTGTGGATGGAGGGAGAGTTAGGATTCAAAGAGGGCACCAAGGTTGCACCAAAGATGGCACTGAGAATGACAACCTGGGTGAAGAAAAGAGTAGCAAGTGCTTTCAAAGAAAGTTCAGAAAAGGAGTGGGTTTGTGGAGAAATGTAATAATATAATGAGTCCTGGTGTGCAGAACACAGCTCATCCATGCCTGCTTATCCTGGCCTAACCACCCATAATGAAAAAGAGATTAGAGACTGCCCTCTGAGGGGCACCTGCCAATGACCATGTGGGTCATCTGGTGGAACGAGAGTAGGGAGAGAATTTCCCCAGTGGCGCCTTCAGTTACTGTTACTGCTGTGGGCACCCAGAAATGTTTTTACTGCCCTGACCGGCTGATACCCAGTGTAGAAAGATGGGAAGTTGGGAATATGTATGGCAAAGGAAAGGGGGAAAGAATGAGGGAGTGTTGGAGGACATCGGGTGGTTATTGTGTTGGAGACTAGCCCCACAAATGGCAATAAGGAGAGAGTGGGATTTAACTACATACCCTTTGGACTCAGGCCGTGACCTCCTTGGAGTGCCTTAGCCTCTGATCTGTCTAATGGACAGAATGCTGAACTTGAAATCAAAAAGATTTGGGTTTAAATTTTATCCCTAAAACCAGAGACAAATCACTTAATTTCTCTGAAACAATTTTTATCTACTTATCCAGCTATGGTGAAATCAAATAACGTAAACTTTGCAAACTTTTTTTCTTTTAAAAAGTATTTTATTTTTTCTAATTGTATGCAAAGATAGTTTTAAACATTCATTTTTATATGTGTTTAAAGTACTTTATTAAACTAGATGTGCAATTTGCAAATTCTTTTCAATAGAAATTTTAAAAGCAAAATTTTAAAAAGTCTTTCAACAAAAAATTACAGTTAACAAAATTTACTCTCTTCTCTGTAATGGTTTCTGAAAACATTCATTTTTTAATAAAATTTTGAGTTCCAAATTTTCTCCCTCCTTCCCTTCTCTCACTCCTCCCCTAAGAGCACAAGTAATCTGATATAGTGTATATATGTTCTTTGCAAACTTTAAAGTGCTATATGTTAGTTACCTTTATTACCAACATTACTGATGATAATGTCTGTCAACCTCAAACTACCTCTAATACTTTGGAGGTTTTGATAGTCTGCAGCAGTGACCACTGAATTCGTGAATAATAGTACATGAATAATTGAGAATTCTATACATGGAGCCACAACTTCTGAGTCTCCTCAGATTAGAGAGCATGTGGAGGGCCATGGAAGAGCTGTTCCAAAACCTCCATTTAAGGAGGAATTCCAAGACAGTCATTTCTCCATTTCCCACCTGGCTGCACTCCTTTGGACTTTCTGATCATTCCCAGGGGGAATGATTCCCAAACCCCCCAGCTTTTCAGTGTGTGGTATTCTACCATTTGATTGTAAACCCCTTGAGGGCAGGAACTTTCTTTTTGGTATTTGAATTGCCAGCACTTCCCACAGTCAGTGCCCAGCATACAGTAGACACTTAATAAGCATATATTGACTGACAATGATTAATTACACATTACTCTCCATCAAGTTCTCTATGGTTTATTGAAACTGACTTACTTGCTATTCCCTCTCTCTGTGACATGCCAACCCTCTGAAAGGCTGTTCCCTTACCTATAATGGACTCCGCCACTTCTGCCTCACAAAATCTCTAGCTTCCTTCAAGGCTCACTTCAACTGTTAGATCCTATATGAAGCCTTTCCCCAGCAGTTACTGCTTTTACCCCACAAAATTACTCTATCTGCATAAATATGTTATTTCTTTCAAGAGGAGAGCTCCTTGAGGTTAGGAACTATTCTGTTGACTTTGTAGTCTTAACACACAACACAATAGGTAGGTATTTAATAAATGTTTGTTGTCTATAAAAGTTAAGGTTGCATATTTCCATAAATTCAAAAGGACACAAAAACCTTGCCTGATTCACAAAAAAATCTTATCACTCCATTTATTAACATGAAGTTATCTCACTAATTAAGTTATCTAATTCCACCAGTATACACACACAGATGTGTATGTGTGCATGTGTATATACATATACATATATATTTATTTTTTTAAAGAAAGGAATAGCAAGGGTGAGCAACCTGTGGCCTGGAGGCTGGGGGTTTTCCAGTTTGGATTCAGTCAAAGGGCCATACTTGAGGATCTAGAGGGCCACATGTGGACAGGCCTAAGGTTCCCCACCCCAGATTAGCCCAAAATTGAGATCACTTGATTTCACATGAAAGGCACTTTACTGATTAAAGTCATTTACTTACATCAAAGTACCCTTTTCCAAACAAGTACAATCAAATTTGGGAACAAGGAAAACACCTTTGCCAGAGTTCTCTCTAACTTCAACTTTGTTAGCTAGTCTCTTCCCCCTTTATCTTTTTGTTCCCACAATTCTCCTGTCTAGAATGCTCTCCTGATCTATTTTTTCATCACTTCTTTGATATCTGGTTCCAGATTCATTTCTCCCAAGCAGTCTTCCTTGAATGATTATCTTCAAACTCCTATGATCATTCTATAGGTTATTTTTCCTTCAGTACCTATATCTACAGTTGGCACAAAATAATCCTGCATTTATTTTGCCCTTGGAGAAAAAGGATACATAAAATACCAACTAGACTATAAACAAATATTTTACTTCTTTTTCATTGGCCATAGTACAATGTTGCACACAAAGCTGGTACCCAAGAAATGCTGAATGACTTGAATGAAATTAGTAAGTGAAATAAAAATAAGCTCAAGTCCTACCCCCCATGAGGCCTTCCAAGATTCCCACTCCCAGCTGCTAGTGCCACATACCCCCCAAATTATTTTGTGCTTAAATATCAGAGCCAGAGGGTAGAAACTTTTTTTCTCTGAATCTCCAGCATCCAGTACAATGTGCATTCAGTAGGTGCCTAATAAATGCTTGTTTAATCAATCAAAAGATTAACAAGTATTTCTAAATAAGGTGATTTGCTTCATTAAAATCACCATTAAAATCACTTCTATACACTCCCCCCTTTCCTTGGATGTCAAGGTTCTTAGCCTTTTTTTTGTCCTTTGGCAAGTATGGTGAAGTCTATGGATTCCTTCACAGAATGTTTTTAAATGCATAAAATAAAAAATATAAGATTATGGAGAAAATTAATTATGTTAGGATAAAAATGTATTTTTTCCTATCCAAGTTCACAAAACTATTAAAATCTATCCACAGACCCTTTAAAGATCACTACTTAAAGAATCATTCCACTTCTTCCTTGTTTTCCAAGCAAGTCTGTTTCAGTCTAGTCTTGTGATTTTTCATCAGTGTAAGGGAGGTCCAGATGTGGAAATCCCTCCACTTGTGCAAATCTACAATTTATCTGTACCAAATCTTGGACCACCAAGAAGCAACTTGCCCTTGGTCATACAACTAGTTTGTGTCAGAGAAATGATGTGAACCCAGTTCCTCATTCCAAGGTAGCACATTGCTGTTTCTGAATTCCAGATAAAATTTATCACTCTAGTACTGTATGAAAGACAATTTCAGTACCAGAGGCCATTTAATCTAATCCATAACTGAATCAGGATGCCCTCCACTTTAAGACCACTGTGAAAGGAAATCTACATTCCAAGTCCACTTGGGACAATTAAAATTATTAGGAAATTTTCCTTTAGATTGGGCCTAAATCTGTCTGTTCTACCCACTTCTCCTTGTTTTGCTTTCTAAGGACAAATGGTAAGGTCTAATTTTTCTTCCATATGAGAGACCTTCAAATACTTACAAAGATATCCCATCATCTTTTTTTCTTTCAAAAGATCCTATGATGGTAAGCCCTCAAAGCCCTTAACCTTATTGGTGGCATTTCTCTGGTTGCCCTCCACTTTGTCAATAAATGTAGTCTTTAGGGGGGCTAGGTGGCCCCAGTGAATAGAGCATGGGCCCTGGAGTCAGGAGAACCTGGGCTCGGATCCGACCTCAGACACTTAACACAAAAAAAAATAGCTGTGTGACCTTGGGCAAGTCACTTAACCCCAATTGCCCTCCACAAAAAAAAAAAATAAATAAATGTGATCTTTCCTAAAATGTGGTACCCAGAACTGATCACAGTACTCTAAATGACATCTGAGCAAAACAGAATAGTCACCCTCCCATTTTCTGAACACTACACTTCTCTTGATACAGTAAACCACTTTGCTAGGTTACACTTCTGACTCATTTTGAACCACTCAAGTCTTACTTTCCCAAGTTTTATGCCGCCTCCTATACTCATTTGGCTACAGCAACACTATGTTTTACATGACACCGTGGAGCAAATATAAATTAGCGACAATTAATGTATGTAAATAATAAGGATAAGGAGTAGACATCTATGTGATTTCATTGTTTTAAAAACCTTCCAGTGACTAACTTCCTCTACTACGGTATAGAGCTGGGCAGCACCTTCTTTGCAACTTACAGTCTTAAAAGAGTTGCCTGGAGCACCGAGAAGTTAAGCCACGTAGCTGCCGGTCACAAAGTCTCGGTGTCTGAGGTTAGATTTAAAGCCAGGTTTTTCCCAGGCTTTGGGGGCCAGCTCCCGATCCGGTACCACCGGCTGCCTCTCGTAAGTAAAAAGTACAGTTAAGAAAGTATAATTTTGAACTTTCCAGTCTACCATTGTATTTCGGTTTTTTTTATTTGAAGTTTTTAGCTTTAAAAATCTTTTTAAAAGCAAATCTGAAATTGGCACCAGACTTTTGCAAACTAAACAAAAGGGGCAAAGCTCTTATCTTGGCAATAAACTTTCAAGCTTGGTGTGTCTTCATGGTAAACTCAGGCTCATTAACTAAACAAACTTGCCTTTTCAGCCTTCTACCTTCAATGAAGAGCTAAGATCTTGTTGGGTTATTGTTGAGAGTCAATGATGGGTTAAATTCCCATAAATTAATCAGCATTTTGGTGGTATGCCCAAATCTACAGCAGGCGTTCTTTTTTTTTTTTTAAAAATCCATCTAGGGAATCGAGGAGTAAGAAAAGAAGACGGCAGCGGCGGCGGCGTCAGTCTGGTACTTTCCCAGTTAAATCCATTAAGTGTCATACAGGGAGAATGCCAGGCCTTAACAAATAATGAAAAAGTATCCCGTGGAAACATTTAGAAGTTCCCCGCTTGCCCCAAATAAATCTGAATTAAACCTTTCAGGGCTATAAATCATTTTGGCTGTTGCTGAACTTTTCCAGCTAAAGTCATCACGGTTTTCCAAAATGCCAAGCTGGTGACCAGAAACCTACTTTACTAAGTAGAGAGGGATCGCACCTGGGTATGAGTGCCAGGGGAGACAAGAAAAATAAAGTCATGGCCACTGTAGGCAGAGGGTCGAAGCCAAGCGCTGCTTCGGCGTCGGCTCCCCCGGCCCCTCGCCAGAGCCCGAGCTAGCCTCACCCCACCCCACCCCAGACCCCAGTCACTCCTCCTTGGACCTCCTTGTCGGCTTGCCAGCTCGGTTTCCCTCAGTCCCATACTTCTTCAAAACCTGTGCTCGCCCCCCCTCCCCCCCCCCCCCCCCCCCCCCCCCCCCTCCCCTCCCGACCTCGCTCCCCTCCTCTCTTCCGCCCCCCTCTCTCCTCTCCCTCTTTTCTTTTCCAGAAGGTTTGGTCCCCCCCCCCCCCCCCCCGTTCAAACTCACTCTAAAGCAGCATCTTGTCCGCTCGCTTCAGCAAGGCTCGCCCGGTCCTGTCTTGCCCTACGTCAAAGCCTGTGCTCCCAGTATCCCACTCACTCTCCAGCAGCACCTCCAGGCCAGCTCATTTCAGAGCCTCCCTCTCCCCCAGATCCCCACTCACTCTCTATCAGCACCTCTTGCCGGCTCACTTCAGCGACGTCCCCCAAGCCCAGCCCCTCGCCAAAGCCGGTGCTCGCTTCTCCCCGGTCCCCGCTCTCCCT
>NW_027185771.1:3243538-3282277 GCF_028583685.1 Petaurus breviceps papuanus
CCCTCGCCAAAGCCGGTGCTCGCTTCTCCCCGGTCCCCGCTCTCCCTCCAGCAGTACCTCCCGGCCGGCTCCCCAAGTTTTGTCCCTCGCCAAAGTCCGTGCTCGCCTCCCCCGCGTCCCACTCTCCCTCGAGCAGCACCTCCCGACCGGTTCCCCAAGTCCAGTCGCATCCCTCGCCAAAGCCCGTGCTCGCCTTCCCCGGGCCCCACTCACCCTCCAGCAGCACCTCCTTGCCGGCTCGCTTCAGCGCCTGCACGGCCTGGTCATGGGTGGCCTGGCGCAGGTCCGTGCCGTTCACCGACAGGATGGCGTCGCCCAGCCGCAGCGCCCGACTCTGGTCGGCCGCCAGCCCAGGGAAGATCTTGGAGATGAGGATCGGCATCCGGTTCTCGCGGCCGCCCTTGATGCTGATGCCCAGGCCGCCCGCCTCCTGCTTCACCACCCGCACGCGCCGCACGGGCGGGGAGCCCCCGGCAGCGGCCCCGGGCGGGCTGGGCGGGCCCAGGCCGCGGCTCGGGCTGCCGGGCAACGAGTCCCCGCCGCTGCCGCTACCCCCGCCGCCGTTGGGGAGGCCGTTGAAGGCGGCCAGCACCGGCCCCAGCGGAGGGTCCGTCTCGGCCGCCGCATCCCCGGTCAGGCTCAGGCTCTCGCCGCTCAGCTCGGCCACCACCCGCACCCAGCGCTCCCGCAGCAGCAGCTCCACCAGCCCAGCTTTGGTGGCCCTGGTCCACACCGCCATGGCCTGCCCGGGTCCCGACGCCGCCGCCGAGGCCAGGCGCATTCCCGACCGGGAGTCCCGGCGCTTCCCCCTTCCCGCCTGCGGGGGCGAGGCCCCGCCCCCAGCCCCAATAATCCATTATTCATGAGCGGCCCCGCCCACTACTCCTTTTACCGCGGGGGCGGGGCCGCTTCCGGGAAGGGGTGGTGGGGAGACTGGTTCTGACCAGCTGGGGAGCTTAAGGCTGCCCGAGATCTCTAAGCACAAGGTCACAGCTGGAAGGGCCCTTAGACCGGAGAAAGTCGGAGCTGGGAGCTTAGAACACAGAATATCAGGCTTGGGAGAGAACTTAGAACATGAACTGTCAGAACGGGGAAGAAACTTAGAACATAGTGCCAGAGTTGGAGGAGAACTTAGAACGTGGAATGTTAGAGCTGGAAGGACCATAGACCATGGAATGTTAGAACTGGGAAGGGCCTTAGAGCTGAGCCAACCCTCGAAACAGAATATCAGGACCCAGACTTAGAATTGAGAATGTCAGAGCTGAAAGGGACTTTAGTTTGACCCCTGCATTAGCCAAGGAGAAAGTCTAGCCCCAGCGACTGTGACTGGCCCCAGGGCACCACTTAGAATGTTCTGTAGCCAGCGTGGCTGACTCCAAATTCAGGGCGCTAGCTACTATACCTTTAGAAAGAGAACAGCCGCTTTGGGCTCTAGCTGTCTACTTAGCCCTCAACCAAAAAAAAAATTGATCCATTTCTGCCGTATGTCTCAATAAATGCAACGGGCAAAAATAAAATTCCCCCTGTAATCTCTTTATTAGCCTATGAAATTGGGTTGCATGGGCCCCAGGTCCTGCAGCTTCTTTCTGAGCTCAACCAGCACAAAGGGTTTGGTCTATAGTAGAGACAAGTGGAACTGTCAGCAGCAAGACAGAGTGGCCTCCAGCACCAGAAGTGAGATTCACTAATTTCCCACAGGTCCCAAGGGCACAATAAATAATTCTTGTACAGGTGAATTGAGATCCAAACAGGCTCTGTCCATGGAACATGTCCTGACACCTGTAAATTCTGAAAGTACATGCTGACACTTGTAAATTCCAAAGGATCTGTGCCCATGGGAAGATCAGAAGATTTCGTGATTTTTTTATCTGCTTAGGGAACTCCAGGGGTCTGAATTCCCTCCACCAATACAGAACGTTCAGGGACTTAAATAGAATTAAGTAGAGGTGTCAGAAGAACAGAAATTTGATTATTTGACCAGGGTTTCACAAAAGTTCAGAAGGAGAACGTGAACTCACATCTTCATGACTCCAAGGCCAGAACCCTGGCAGACTGCAAAGTAATCATAAATCCCCAGTAAGCTCCTCAAGGGTAGGTTATTTTTTCTTTTGAGCCTAACACCTAAGCACAGTGTCTTATAGATAATATGTGTGCTGAATGAATAATACCTGATATTCATAGGGGCAGGATGCTGTAATGGATACAGAGATACCCTCAAAACCTAGAGGAACTGAATTCAAGTCCTACTTCTGAAGCATACTGGCTGTGACCCTCCCCTAACCTATGCTCACCACCTCCTCCCCACCCCTCACTTTAATCATTCAATGCCCTAGGCCACTTTGTCTTAGGCAGTTAAGTAGCAGAGAACCATGCTGACTAGCTTTGGTAAAGGGAATTTCCACACCTGGGAATTCCCCAAACCAATTAAATCACAAGTCCAGTTTTTTGTAAGGATACCCTTAAAACACCTGTGAGGTAGATGCTTCAGGTACTATCCTCATTTCATAGATAAATAAATACATTTATAAAAATATTTCTAGATAAATAAATCAGCTTGGAGAGGCTAAATGACCCATATGGGGGTCACATATCTAATGTGTCAGAGGTAGAATTTGAATTGAGGTCATTTCTGAAGGCAAGTCTAGCATTCTGTCCTCTACACTAGGAGAGTGAGAGGCTGTGAATCCAAGCAATCTCAAAGGGAGGAGGTAGGGGAATAAGCACTTATTAAAAACCTACTATGTGCTACTACATTGTGCTAAGCACTTTACAAATATTCTCTCATTTGAGCCTTTCAACAACCCAGGGACTTAGGTGCTATTATTATCCCCATTTTATTGTTGAGGAAACTGAGGCGAACAAAGGTTAAGTGACTTGCCCAGGGTCATCTTGTCTGAGGCCAGATTTTAACTCTGGGTCTTCTTGATTCTAGATCCAGTGCTCTATCTTTGTACCACTTCACTCCTTCTTAAAGTCTTAAAGAAGAGTTAATTTTTGACAAATCCAGTCAGAGGTGTATCAGTCCCATGAAGATATAATTCAGGTCTTACTAAAAATCATTATAACAGGATTTGTTTTTGCAATAAGGTAGGATTTTCCAAGTTTCATTAAAGCTAAACAAAGCAGACCTCCCCTAAATCCACTACAAAGAGGCCTCCTGGATCTCCAACAGGTCTAGATATGCCCAGTGGTTCTATACAGCCTGGAAACACAAACACATAGACAGACAGACACACACACACACACACACACACACACACACACACACACACACGAGGCCCAGTAAGATATCTGCAAAGTTATGTGATGACCAAGAGGGGAAATTATATAAAATTGAGATGTAGAGGGAAAATGTTAGTATTTGAATGGTTTGGGATGCTTCCTCTCTTTGTAAAAATCTCTGGTAGAATTCCCTGTGAAGTTTTAGATTTGAAGTTTTACCATATTGGCACACACTTTAGTTTTGCACTCAAAGTCCTTCAAAATTTGAACCCAGCCTTCCCTTTTGGCCTCTTCTCCTCACTATTTCCTTAAATGAACCTGCTAAACTGGTTTATTCATTGTCCCTTTAAATATACTTTAACTTTTTCTGCCTGAATCCTTTACAAAATGTTTGCCTTCCCTTTCTGTCCCTAGAAATTCTATCCAAACTTAAAGGCTTGGCTTGAATTCTACCTTCTCCATTAACTGACCTGGACTGATGGAATTTGAAGGAATGTTAAATCTAATTTATATCGAATGAAAATGAGCTCTCCACTCCCTCCTCCAAGAGGACTACAAAAGTCTCATTAGAGTTAGTGTGAGAATTAGCACTAGAATTCAGGCTTTAATTGGAAAGGTTATGGGTTTTTTCCACTATGTAACAGTTAGCCCAGCTGGAATTCATTTTTCCTCTGACCTCCAAGAACACTGAATTCTAGGAACATTTAGGAATCACTTAGCAAGTTTAAGAGAAGGTGATTAAAGGAAGAGCTCAACAGTTTATACCCTCAATGAGCTTGGATTCAATTCTAGTTGCCATCATTCATTTCACAGTTGTCATTTATTAGCTTTCCTGATTGCCCCAGCTTGTAGTTCTGCTCAAACTGGAATCTCATTTCCCACCTGGCTGCACTCTGTTGGGATTTCTCTGACTTTCCACCATGCCCCAGGGACCTCATCATTGGGAAGATTCATCATTTGGCAAGATTATATCAACCTTGATATTCACATCCCATCACTACCCTCTGCTCAGCACACATGTCTCATTTTCCACCTGGCTGCATGACTTTAGGATTTCTGGCTTTTTCATTCCCCTGTCCTCAACTTTTCAGATTTATTTTGTGTGTTTTCTCCCTTTAGATTGTAAAGGGTGGAACTTTTCTTTTTAAATTTGTATCCTCAGGGCTTGGCACATAGCTTAATAAATGTTTATTGACTATTGACTAAATTGTTCTAGAACATTTTGTTTAGATTTCCCCCTTGGGAATCTAATGGGTTATTTGCCATAATACTGAATTTTTAAAAATTGTTTCAGTATGCAGCTCACTTCCTATTTTGCTCATCTGCATATGTTGGAGATCCTTAGGTGAACTGAAAATTCCTGAGGGCAGGGACTGTTGTTTTTTTTTTTTAATCTCTATGTAATAATAGTAAATATCATTCATATAAGGCTTAACAAAGTATTACTGGTAAAAATTTGTGAGCAGGTAGAAGTGTTATTATCATCCCAATTTTACATAACAGGACCCTGAGACTTAGGTTAAGTGACCTAGTAGTAGTAGTATTAACAAAAATGATGATGATAGGTAGCATTTATATAGTGCCTATTATGTGCCAAGCACTGTGCTAAGTGCCTTACAAATATCTCATTTGCTCCTTACAACACAACTGGGAGAGAGGTGCTATTATTATCCCCATTTTACAGTATTGAAAACTAAGGCAGACTGAGGTTGAGTGACTTGCCTAGGGTCACACAGCTAGGAAGTGTCTGAGGTCAAATTTGAACTCAAGTCTTCCTGATTCCAGGTCCAATGCTCTATCAATCCACTGAGTTGGGATCTGAATACACAGCTTCTCATTCCAATTCCTATTACATGGCTACTCAGTGCCCTTAGTATAATGCTTTGCACATTAGAGAACGAATATTTGTCAGGTGGAATTACTGTTATTTTTTTCATGGACTTTATGATTATTTATAGATAATACTCTGAGGACAGAGACCCTTTCTTCTATTTCTTCATATAGAAATTCACTATAGCATCTAGCACATCATAGGATAATAGATTTAGGGCTGGGAGGGGCTTTAGGAGTCATCAAACTCAATTTCCCCATTTGATAGATTGAGAAAACCAAGGCCTTAAATGGTGTAGTCAATCAACCCTCATTTATTTATTTATTTATTAAATCCTTATTAGGAGGCTGGTCTGTACTCCAACATGGCTGCTGAGATGGCCATGGGGGGGGGGGGCAATTTGGCTACCGAGATGAAGCAGGTGTTCAGCACTGAGGAACACTGGCTCCTCCAATCCCATTTGCTGATGGAGAAGGTGATTGCTCACAGTAAATATTGAGTCAATTTTTCTGATCGTTCAGTATGAAATTGAGACAGAAGAAATTATCAAGGATATTTTTCAATGTGGCAAAATGTCTTATCCCTTGATACAAATTAACAAGAAACTACATGGATATGGTCAAATTATTTCCAGTGAAAGAAATTTTTTTTCACTTCCCAAAACTTCATGGAACATCCGTCAGCCCATTGGTCACCCCACTTCAGATGCTGAAGTGAGGGAGGAGGTGTTGTCAACAGTGGGTCTGGATCTCATCTTCATGCCAAGTCTTGGGTTTTACAAACAGGGCAATGGCCTGGAAAGGTGGAAGGAATACTGTGCCACCTACTTGAAGCCATTCTTGCAGCACCAAGAAAGCCTTTATATGATTGCTGTGGCTGTGGAAGAGCGGATCTATGGCACAGTGCCAGTTGGAGAAAATGATAGGAAAATAGATGACATGCTCTATGAAGACAAATAAACTTTGTGGTTCCCAGGGACCATTCCTTGTGGAATGATCTGGGTTTTCTGCTCATGTAAAATAAAATGCATTTCTTTTCTCTTATCCAAAAATCATTTGTACCGCTACCCTTGTATTACTAAGAACAAGTTGACTTTGGAGTAATCGGAAAGGCTTTAGTATGAAATATTAGTTAAAAATCTTTTAGCAATGTGGGTAATAGAATATTAATTAAAAAGTGAGCATTTCATTTAGTGATTTTTCTTCCCGATTTCCTGGTGTTAAAATAATAGTTTTATATCTCCTTTGAAATGTAAATTATGAATGAAATCGCATGATCCGACTTGCATGATTAAGAGAATTTAAATTTGTATTGTATTCTAACATGTCCCTTGATGGCTCTGCTTCAATCCCTAGGACACAGTAGGAAGTCTTGATAAATATTAATTGCTTTGTTGATGTTTGTTTCTGATTCCAACTTGAGAGAGGGCAAATAGTACTCATCATGATTTTATTAATCCTTTTCTTTGTTCAGCCAACCTGAAATTTTGGGTTAAATACTTCATAGCTCTTGTGGGCTAGAGTGATGAAGGATGGAACAGAAATTGCTCACTGGTTTTGCAGTATAATACTATAATTCACAATGATTAATCCCTAAATGTCTCATTATAGGAAAGCTACTTGTTAGCATCCATAGATTCTAATGCCGGGTTCTGAGGTTATATCGATTGTGAACAAGTCCATTTACTTGGGGTTCCTGAATTGGAAATAAAATTTGAAAGTTGGCTGATGACAGTTCACCTGGGAGCAGTATCTTTTCTGGTTGTGGTAATAATTTAAAAGTGGCATTATTTGACTGATTTGTTCATAATGGCTTAGAGGATTGTACGTGATTTGAGACTTCATGTAGAAAAAGTACAGATACGATACAAAGAAAATCAAGTAGGCTGCAAAGAATGGAGAAAAGAAGGCAGAAGTTAACAATGTTATGAACAAGGTGGGAGGGGGAAGAAGGGAAATACCTATGGGCTATAAGGACAAATATTATGTTGGCTAAAAAAAGTGACAACACCATTTGATATTTTGAATTAGACTATAAATATTAAGTGCACTGTAATTATAAAGTTTCAATACTGATGCTTTTATAATACTTAAAACATTGTCGGATAACTTTTTGCTATATATGTATGGAATATGGATTTTTCACTGCTGCCTTAATCTTGGGTGTTTGGGGGGCATTTAAATGAAGGGTTGCTTTATTTTACATGAAATCATGAATCTATTACTTATAGCTTACATTAAAAAAAAAGGATATAATTGAACCTGTTAGTTTCTTTTTTTTTTTTAGATTTTTATTTTTGCTTTTTTTTGAAGGGGGGAAGGTAGGGCAATTGGAGTTAAGTGACTTGCCCAAGGTCACATGGCTAGTAAGTGTTAAGTGTCTGAGACCACATTTGAACTCAGGTCCTCCTGACTCCAGGGCTGGTGCTCTATTCACTGTGCCACCTAGCCTCCCTGAACATGTTAGTTTCAAAGCTAAGAAAACAAAACAAAACCCACTTATTAAACAGGCACTGTGCTCAGGTACCAAGACAAAATGATATAGTTTCAGCTCTCAATGTAACCTACCTAAGGTAACTCAGGTAGAAAGTGGCAATGCTGGAATTGGAGCCTAGGTCCTCTGACTTCAAATTTGGTCCTCTTTCCACTTAACCAAATATATTTGTTGGTGGGATGAAATCCAATATTTACTAGCTATTTAAAAAAATACCTCTGAAGAGGTTTAGAACTATGAAATATAAATATGATCTCCAAAGACTGGTACTCAATAGAAAGTACCTTTATAGGTCATTGGCCTTGGTTATGATAATGAAATTTGAAATGAAAAAAAAAATACATCTGCTTCTCTCTTTTCTTAGGAATAACGAAAGTAGTTTCAACATGCTTTGGTTCAGGGCCATTTCTTCATCCATCTGTGTTTGAAAAGGAAATGCCTGGGT
Organism: Petaurus breviceps papuanus; assembly: GCF_028583685.1. Taxonomy (NCBI): domain Eukaryota; kingdom Metazoa; phylum Chordata; class Mammalia; order Diprotodontia; family Petauridae; genus Petaurus; species Petaurus breviceps. Next base: position 3,251,530 of record NW_027185771.1, read on the forward strand.
ATAATTCCAATAACCTATCATTTATGTCAATATCAACTCAACTGTGCTCACACTATGTCTTCATAATTTCCTGTGTTGAGTAAGGAACATACAGGAGTCATTCTTTTAAAATAAGGGGATTAGAAAAGCATTATCTCCAGGAACCCTTTCACGGATCTAAAATTCTAGGATCTTCCTAACTAGTTTATAAGCTTCCTGAGGGTAGGGATGACATTTTTTGCATTCCTGAAATGGTACACAGAGTAATTGAGTTTAGTAGAAAGACAGTTTATCTTGGAGAGCCAAGAGATCTGAACTCAAATACTGCTCTGACACTCATTAGCTGTGATACTCAGCTTTGCTGAGGCTGTTTTTAATCTATAAAATAGTTGTGCCTCACAGGATTTTTGTGCAAAAAGTACTTTAATAGCACTTGAAACACGTTTTACATTTTTATTTTATGCTTCTTGTTAGGAATAGAGTATTGGATTTGGGAAGAAGGAAGATCTCCCATTTAAGGCCCACTTGGGCAATAATGAACTGCACACCCATAGATGAAAACTCCCTAAGTTATATAAATGGTTGCCATTATAGGTCCTTGAGGTACTGGGGACTGGATTTAACCAGGCTTTGCCAACATCAGTAAAATATAGGATATAAGTTTTGCTTTTTTCAAGCAGGAGGCTGTACTTTATCTAGGAAGGAACCTTTGTCATAAGAAAATCATTTGATCTTGGACAAAGATGACAAACAGTCAAATTAATTTTGGTGACAAACAGCCTTTGTATAAGGCTACACATTGGCCAAAACGTGTTTCATGCTGCCAAAAACCTGTCAAAAGAAAGAGTTGGAGGATTTGGGGCTGGCTCCAAGGTTTGAATGTTATGTAATTTCTTAGGGAAGGAGGGCCCCAGGCAAAATTACAACCCAGAGCAGTCCTGAAGGTCACTGCCATGTAGGAGGCCTGATACAAAGGGAGAGCAACAAAAAGCAGACCAGAATAATCATAAATAAAGATGCCAAAGGAGGAAACATGGCTTAGGAGATAACGTTGCAACATCCAATGCTGAAAAACTGTAGCTGAGGAGGCAGATAAACTACAGCATCACAAAATGAAACTGAGTTACCCCTTGCAACTGTTGGCACTACAGCTTTACCAGAGACACAAAATGCCCTGGAAAGTTGTTGTTTTTTTCCTGGATACATCTAAACAGGTACTGCTGCCCTTAATAAACATATATAAGGTCCTTTTTTTTTCTGTCACTTCAGCTGATGCAAGCACATTTTTGATTCACCCCATCCAAATAAATCACTGTCCATCTGAAGCCCACAAAGGGAAAAAAAAAGTGGATTAACCATCTCATGCATTATGACCATGAAAAGCCACATCTGTTAACCATATTTCTAATAAGAAACAGCTGGTTGTAGTCAGCTTTGTAGAACTGTGACTTTTTCTATTGACCAAATATTAACAACAGCACCGATAGTAATAACAACTAATGGTGCTTTGAGATTTGTAAACAACTCAGTGAGTATTATCATTGCCATTTCACAGATGAAACAATTGTGGCTGAGAGAGATTAAATGACTTGCCCAGGTTCACACAGTAAGCATCTTAGGCAGGATTCAAACTCAGGTCCTCCAGTCTCCAAGTCAAGTGCTCTATTCAATATGCTGTAAGGGGAAGATATCTAAATGAGCGGAGACTTTTGTGAAGACATTGAAATGATAGTCATTCATGGTTGATCAGTGACCTAAAAAACCAGGTTAAAAATTAAACCCCATCTCTGCCTCCCAAATTTAGGGCCCTGGAATCCAGTCAAATTCCTTCACTCCTTCCTTCCCCACATGCAGTTTGAAATCTAATCAGGTTGATTCTCCTTCAGGAATATCAGTAGGTTCTGTTCCACAGTCACAGTCTTGGTGAAGGCTTTAACCTCCTCACTTACCTGACTGCCCATTTTGGGTCTTGCTTACTGAATCTTCATCCAGGTCACACCCACTCACCAATCTCAGTCCAGAGCTCTCTCCTCCCATTCCACAGCTTCTCTGGACTCAATTATCATCTCTATAGCAATGATTATCAGATCCATTGTTATTCAAGTCTTTTCAGTGGAGTCCAACTCTCAGTGACCCCATTCGGGTTTTCTTGGCAAAGATGGTGAAGTGGTTTGCCACTTCCTTCTCCAACTCATTTTACAGATGAGGAAACTGAGGCAAACAGGGTTAAGTGACTTGCTCAGCATCACACAGCTTAGTAATTGTCTGAGGCCAGATTTGAAAATGAGTCTTCCTGACTCCAGGCCCCACACTCTATTCTATGAGATCTATTTTTGCTGACTTCCATTTTCCCATCTCCAACCACCCTTGGGACATCTCAGACTGGATGTCCAGTAGATTATCTTCAATTCAACACGTCCAAAACTGAATGCATCATCTTTCCTCCAAGTTCTCCACCCCCTTCCTAACTTTGCAGTTACTGTTGAGGGCACAGTCACTCAGGATTCCAAACCTAGGTGACATCCTCTACTCCCGTCACTCTATCAGACACCATAGACAATCTGTTGCCAAGGACTTTCGTTCCAAACATCTCTCATCTATAACCCCTTCTGTGCTGTCACTGTCACTACTGGTGCAGGTCCTTGTCAGCAATGCTATCTACGGGTATTTTCTTGGCAGATACTGGACTGGCTTGATATTTCTTTCTCCAGTGGATTAAGGCAGAGGTTAAGTGACTTGCCCAGGATCATAGAGCTGGCAAGTTTCTGAGGCTGGGTTTGAACTGAGGTCCAGTGCTCTATCCACCGAGTCTTCTAGCTGTCCTCCAGTAGCTATCCTGTGATATATCATAATTGTACATGATTGTTTGGAGCAGTTAGGTGTCACCATAGTGAATAGATCACCGGGCCTGGAGTTGGGAAGACTCACCTTCCTGAATTCAAATCTGGCCTCAGAATTTAATAGCTGTGTGACCCTGGGCAACTCACTTACCCCTGTCTGCCTCAGTTTCCTCATCTGTAAAATGAGCTGGAGAAGGAAATGGCAAACCCCTGCAATATCTTTGCCCAAACCCCCCCAACTGGCTGGCTAAGAGTCGGACATGACTGCAAAATGACAACACAGTGATTTGGGTTGAACACTTTATCAACCTTGACTACACTGAATGACTCCCAACATTTTCAAATATGAAGACTCTCAACATGAAAAAATTCCAATAACCCCTCCCCCCTAATACTAGTTGTACTATTAACATTTATTAATAATATATTAATAATAACTTCACACACCCTCAAGAGTTTAAGACCCACAGACCAAAAGGTGTTGACAGTCTAATACGACAGAGGACACTAGGTGGTGCTGTGAATAGAGCTCTGGGTCAAGTCAGGAAGACCTGAGTGCAAATCAAACCTTACATACTTCCTAGTTGACACTTAACCTCAGTTTCCTTAATTGTAAAATTATTATATCCCCTACCCTCCAGGGTGTGAAGATAAAATATTTGTAAAGCACTTAGCCTGGTAGATAGTAGGTGCTTAATAATTATGTTTCCCTTTTTCCTTCCAAAAGTCTTTGCTACTTTCTAGCCTCCTTCCTCAATTACTTTTACAAACAGAATTTTACCATGTTAAACCTTAAGATTCCCAACAGAACAAAGATCTAGAATACAAATATCTTGTATTCAATTAAAACTTAATAAAATTACCCATGGTTGACTCAGTCAACCATCTTCATTTTTCACAATATTATGTCTTCTTAAACCAATTTGTCTTTTTTACCCAGCTTTCCTCCAAACCATTCCTCCCCCTCTTTGGAAATTCCCTTCAGTCCACAGCCCTTCCATGAAATTTTTCCAGATGGAATTCAATTGTTTCTACTTACTCAAGCAAGCCATCACTGTCCCAGACCCTTTGTACCTTCCCAACTATATAGTATTTATATATTTGTTTATATACTAAATGTTTCTATGCTAAAAATAGTAAATATATATATGTATACATCAAAATTTAAATCTTTGTATAATAATCTTCCAAGGGTAAAATGGAGAAGTTTTTTGAGGTCAGTATTTTTTGTGTACCAAAGTCAAATGTTCAGACTGTTCTTGAAATACTTTTCCTGGGCCAATAAATGTTTCTAGCACGCCCCTTCTTGGGGCATTGAATTTAAAACCCTTTCATCAGTACCATTCCCAATAAGCCTTCAAATTGAAAATTGCTGCTCATCTATATGGCTGTGATTCCCAAGTCTACTTTGGTTTGACCAATATTGGGGATGTTTCTAAAAGGCCTTGATGTGAACTGTATTAATTAATGAAGGAATGGAATCTGATGAAGATTTTAATATGTGTGAAGTACTGTGTTAAGTGCTGGGGAAAATTTGAGGTAACTCCTAATCTCAAGGAGTTCATATTCTAATGTCTGAACATTTTATCATTCTAGAATTACACCACCATGTAAGACATAGATGAAGAAAAAGAAGAAAAAAAGACAGCCTTACAAAATATTAGTTAGAAGGAACCACAGGATTAAAGACTCACCTATTTATCTCAGTGACTTATCTTCTGCAACCAGGGTAAAAGTAGCAATATGAAAAGCATGAGAAAATAAAAGGAAATGAAAAACCAAAAGTAAACTTTAGACAAACCATGAAAGTGTGCATTTCCCCTCCAACAGCTTATCCTGTGACTCCTCCAGGTCACCTAAGAAACTTTGTAGGCTTCCTTTGGATTCCGTTACCTGGTTTAGGAAGGATTTCAAGGTCCAGAGCTGCTCCTTCTCACCTCCTTGAAGGAGTCATAAATCACAAATGGAAGAGCTTGCTTGCCCCACTATTTACAATGGAAAGAAGTGCCTTTTTAAATGCTTGCAGAGAACTCTGGGCCTGGCTTCATCTGCACTTCAGCTAACAAACCCATTCATCCTGTTTCACTCCCTCTGAATCTGGAGGGCCAAATCACCCTCGTCCAAGCCACCTGTTGTGTAAATAAAGAAAAAATTTTAAACTAGGAGCAGAAGTTTAGTAACTTCCAGAATTAGCTCGAATTTCAGGAAATCAAACTAGGTTCAAACCACCAAATTCTACCTTAAACCCTTTTCTGTAGCAGAAGGTATAGTGGCAGCAGGTGAATTGACATTTAGGGGATTCTCTTCCATTCCCTGGACACGGTTACATCCTACACACATTAGTGAGGCTGAACTTGGGCTTCAATCATGCAAAATAATAGGAAATATGTGCAACCCAGGGTTGGAGAAAGCCTCTTCCAAGGTCTCCTTCTCTTCTAAGTTTATTACAGGATGAATCAGGATGATGAAAAGCCTGAAACAATGGAGATGGAAGGCACCTCTGGTCCAAGACACATCCAAATAGGAAGCCCTTCAGATGATCAAATGAGATCCTGCCTGTACAGCCTTTCGCACAGGGTTGGCACACAGATGCCCATTATCTTTTCCCTTTTATGTTATCTCTGATGAGGGGTCATTCAGTTTTTGCTTGAAGACCTCTAGTGACTCGGAACCCAAGCCCTCCTGAGGCAGCCCAAAGGTTGGGAAAGCACTGCCAGACTCAATGACAGAGAATTATCCAGATATACAGAAAAGGGAAGCTAGGTGGCTCAGTGGATAGAATGCCAGGCCTGGAGGCAAGAGGGCCTAAGTTCAAATCCAGCCTCACACACTGTGTGACTCTAGGCAAATTTCTTAACCCTGTTTGCCTTAGTTTCCTCATCTGTTAATTGAACTGGGGAAGGAAATGGCAAACCACTCCAGTATCTCAGCCAAGAAAACCCCAAATGGGGGTACAAGAGTCAGACACAACTGAAATGACTGAACAACAACAACATAGAGGGAAAAAAAGCTATTCTTCACAAAAAGCCATTTAAATGGAGACAACTACCACTGGAAAATATGTGGACAAAAACAAATTTAATTGTACTTGACAACAAACAACAGTGGCCCTCTTCGCTCTTCCCAAGCTGAAGATGGTTTCCTAACCTCCAGATTTGTATCACTAGGCTCAGATATAGAGCCATCCCACCCACTTTCAGTTTCATCCCACACGAGGCAAGTCAGTGTGCTTTCTTTTTCCAGAACACAGCCCTGGGGGCAAGCTTCACATAAGCATGACCATCTAAAATTTTTTAAGCATTACTCCACCCAATGGTGTCATCAGGAAGCCTCACACACTCCCAGCCCCCATGGCAAAACAGATTTCACAGGCACTTTTCAGCAGGCAGGGTATATAGAACAGAAACCTATTTGCTCAATTCAAATTGCTAGGGTTATTCATTTTCTAGTTAAGACAATAAATTCAAGTGTGTAGGTTACCAGCAGCCTGGGAATAAGAAGCCAGACCAGGCAGAGTATAGGCGCAGTTAAGAACTGAAATAAATGGCCTGTTTCCCTTCCCTACCTCTCCCTATCCCTCCTCACAAATCTTTGGTCTCTGTCCAAAGTTCCTTTGAAACTCTGTCCTTAAGTGAATGAGGAAACACTATCACAGAACTGACTTCCCAAAGCAATGCATATTCACTGCCATTTAGAAAGTTAACAGTTGACTATCTGAAGGCCAGAAGCATTCATTTTCAGAAAAAGCACATCTTATCAATTTGAGAACTGAAACCAAACATGGCGCCTCTCTGGGTTGCATGAGCCTGTGTTAAATGAGCACCAATGGGCAAGGACTTGGACGCAGAGTGGAGGACCAGGACTCCGAAGACGAAGCAGCCCAGAGTTGACAGACACAAGGAGAGCTGGCTCTCTGCAGAGTCAGCCTTTATTGAAGAGCAGAGGCATCTCTTTGCTGGAGGGAAGACGGGGCCCAGAGTAGGTGGGCTGGGCTTGTGGCTCTTTGGGGCTCCTTTCATTTCCACGGCACTGGAGCAAACTGACTGGTCATGACCTGGGGCTCCAAGGACAAGTTTTGACCCTATCTTCCGGCAGCTAAGAAATGAGGGCAGATGACATTCATGATTGTGGAGCCCTAAAGAATAACTTTGTTTTATTATCATGATTTCTAGGAAAAGAACAAGTCAGCCAGTTCAGGGAAGGAAACACACAGCTCCACTTAAGTTCCAAATTTCTTTCGTTTGATGGGTGGTGGAAGTTGAGCAATGATGTCTTCCAAAGGCCGTTCCACTGCCACCAACGTGCCTTCATCCAAGAGGTCCATGAAGAGGAGAGGCTGCAAGTCAGAGAGAGAGAGAGAGAGAGGGTGATGATCCCACTGAGAAAGTCCCCTCACCTCCACCAGCACCAGCACTTGGCCCAGTCTGAAAGGACCTGCTCACTGTGGCAAACCAGATCGGCTCTCAAAGCTGCACATACCCTAGGACTAAAAAAAATTACTCCAATACTAAAATACAGAGACCTACACGCAGCTCTGGGGCACATATTTACCCATAAGGGATGGATTATATTAAAATGTCCACGAGGAGGGGCAGCCAGGTGGCTCAGCGAGTAAGAGCACCGGCCCCCAGGCCCCCAGTGTCGGGATGACCTGGGAATTGAATCCCGGGCTCAGATACTTAGCACCACACCCAGAAAAAACTGGCCGTGTAGCCTTGAGCAAGTTACTTAACCCCAACTGCTTTAAAAAAAAAATGTCCATGAGCCAGTATCAGCTGAGGGTTGTAGGACATGGTTTTTCAGAGTCAGATCCCTAGATTAGCAGCAGCTAGGTGACACAGCAGAGATAGCACTAGGCCTAGAGTCAGAAGTCCTGAGTTCAAATCTGACCTCAGACACATATTAGCTGTGCCACCCTGGGCAAGTCACTTAGCCTCTGCCTATTTCCTCGGTTGTAAAATGGGGACATTAATGGCACCTTCCTCTTGGGATCAAATGAGATCATATTTGTAAAATGCTCAGCACAGTGTCTGGCACAGAGTAGGAACTATACAATGCTTCATCCCTTCCCTTCCATCACCAATATACTCAAAAGCTGAGCTCAGAACTTTTGGACCTGTCTCCTAATGCCCAAAACAGTCTCGACAGTAACTCAGACAGGGGCTATGGAAACAGTGCTGAATGCGAATTCAAAGGATGTGGGCTTACATGCCAGCTCTCTCTATGTGACTTTGGCCAAGTCCATGATCCTTGTTGGGATTCAGTGCCCTTTCTCTAAAATTATGCAACTAGACAGTCTCCAAGGGCCCTCCCAGCTCCAAATCTAGGATCCCAAAAGAATATGTACGTTAAAGGAAATTGTGCCACAGAAAGAAAGAAAACACCCCTTGTCTGAGTCGTAAGGAGCCCTGGTGGAGGCAGAGGGACCTTCTTAACTTCCTGTGCTCAAACACTATCTTGGGGGGACATTCTGTTTCAGTTTTTATGGCAATGTGGATGATGGCTGATCTTAGGTGTCAGCCTCTTCCTGCATTTGCATTAAAACCTAGGCAGGGGCTGGTGAACTCTCCAGTGTTCTAACACAAGAGCCAAATAGATCGTGCGCATACCTCGCTCCCTTTTCCCACTGGCTCACAGCAGGCCCCTCTCTGTCCCAGGAACCCAAACTATAAAAGGGCTTCATTAAGATTCTCAAATCCTTTGGACTCAAAGTCTACAAAACCTTTAGCTTGGGGCTTTGAAGCATGGGTTTTTCATACCAAACAGATCACCCAGGTACAAAGATACCAAAAAATACATTTCTGATCCCCTCCAAGATAATTTAAAAGAAGGGGGATTTGCAATTCACCATTACCCTGAAATGCTAAGGTCTTTGAATAGTTCTTTATGGGTTTGGGGACCTGGACTACAAATCTAACAAGGAGCTCATCAAATCATGAAAGAACCAGCTTGAAGTCAGAAGCCCTGAAGATACTCTCACCTGAAACTTCTTAGAGATCTTGAAGGCATGGGCATGGCGCCTCCTGATGTTTTCAGATGCTTCCCTTAAGGAATGCTGATTGAATAAGGGAGTTTTGTCATCTGGAAGTGGCTAAATGGGGAAAAAAAAAAAGCAACACATTCAAAACTTTCAATATTCTGGGGTTTCTGCTTGTCATTTCCTGTCCAGGCCATGCATGCCAATATTTTCCTGTGACCATGCTGAATTTAAATATCCCAAGTTTCTTTTCTGCTTCTATCCAAAAGGCTCTCTGGCCCCTCTTCCCAGGCATGCAGAGCCATGAGTGAAGACTCAGGTAAAGAAGAATGTGTTTGACCCCACCAGTCAGAGCACAGGTCAGCCCTTTGTCAGGGAGAAAACAAGCCAGCATTCGCAGGAGCTCAGCCAATGCAGGCTTGCACCTGAGATTCAGCCCAGCCTCAGTGGGTTCAGGCCCCCAACATGCCACTGAAACCCTGGGAGATGCTATCTGGCCAAGCAAATGAAATTCCACCCTCGGACTTCTTTGGGAAATAGCTATGTCTAGTGTGCGGAAGTGACGGGCCTGGAAGCAGCTCTCTGGGCTCTCTTACAAAGAGGCAAGCAGGTGGGAGGAGTCCTTCCTGTGTCACTCATCTCTCAGAAGGCACTTGTCAGCCAGCTCTCCCACACGGAGAGCTCTCATCAGCCCAAGAGGCAGGTCCCTTGTACAAACTGTAGTGAATAACTTGTTCTTAGCCATCTGCTTCCCCCATGTTCCACACACCCCCATTTTCACAGATACAACAAAACCATTACTGTGCGTTATGATGTGCTTTGAGCTCATATGAGACAAGTGCTATTTGTGGAACACAGGGCTGTGGGGAAGGTGCCTACCCAAGAAAAGTATTCAGCAGTGGGATGATTCAAAGTAGCAGTTGGCCAAGCCTGAAGCACAGCACATCCCACCTAAACCCTGGTGATGCAAAAGAGCATTCTCAGAGGTGGGTCTAATTCAGCCATCACAGCCATCTGCCTCTTACTAACAACGCCTGGGGGTCTGCAGCCAAGACTCCAGCAGAGCAGAGCACCCTTCAGGGGCAGCTTGGGCCAAGCGGATCACTGAGATTTCCCAAGAAGTTAAACACGGCAGCACTAATGTGGTCTGCCCCATTAAGCAGCCAGCTCAGCAAAAAATAACTCACTTTTACACAGCAATCTGAAAGTTGCTACAATATTCCCAACAACCCCATGGGACAGTTAAGTCTGGCTTTGCCACATCAGGGAAAATCTACCCCATTCTGTCCTCCTTTTCTTAGGTTGGCCAAAGGAAATCCTGAAGGAAGAGAGGGCCCTGGGTGGTTGTGAGGGGCTCACCATGGACTTGTCAATGATGCAGAACATGTAGGTATCATGAAGAAGGATGTGTGAAGGTCTCTTGGGATGAAAAGTGATGTGTGTGATTGGCGTATCCCTCTCTAGCCAGAGGTAATGAAGTCCGTGCTTCTGAACTTTCCGGCTCCAATCTGTGTACTGTTTTTGGGGGATGCTGAATTCAAAGACCTGGCAGAGACCACGAGAAGAGAACAAAAGTTACCACTGTCCTAAAGAACTTTTGAAGAGAGGATGCCTTCCACAGTCTCAAGTGGAAACCATAAAGAACTCAGACACCCATGTAAAGTAAAGAAGACTCAAGGGGGTCTGTGCAATATTTCCCAGGATGTGCTGATGATGGACACTAAGCCACAGGATTTAATAAAGGGCTTAATAATGCCAAGGTAACGTATTGAACAGGCACATGGGCTCTAAAGACAGAGCCGTCCTTTGTTCCCAGAAGGATTCCAGTTTCACTTGGTAAGAAATCCCACTATGGTAAATAAGCTCTCGTCTCAGAGGCTGCTGGAGGGCAGGAAGACTGGCTATGAGGACAAGCTTCATGTACAGCCCAGAGAGCTCTCGTGACTGTGCTCCACAGAGTCAGTGGGGGAGAAAGGGCTGCCTACGTGACACTGTTAATGCTGCTTCTGCCACTGAATAGTTTTGTGACATGAGGTAAGTGATTTAACCTTTCTGTGACTCTATCAATTATAAAACAGTAGACAAAGCAGGGATGGAGCAAATCGAGGGAAGGGATGAGACAGTCTCAGAAGTCCCACCCTATCTCCTGCTCACTGATGTAACGCTTCATACCTGGTCACAGCATATCTGAAGTAAGCAGAACAGATTCTGCCTAACACGCCACCATCTACTGGGGATGGAAGGGATGGTGAGACTGGGACTACCCCCCACTATGACATCAGGCATCTGGCCAGCCAGGCAGCGACTACTCCCAGCCGTGGCCAAATTAACACGATGCTCCTGGGACCCGGGACCTTCACCACACTCTGACCTGTTGTGATCACTGAGGTTCCCATCCTCCTGCCTCCCCTCCCCGCAGAGGTCCTGCAGTCTCCCACCTGTTGGTCTGAGTGAGCAATCACCAGGTTGTTGGTGATGGGTGCGATGGCCAGGGCTGTCACAGGGAAGTTATAAGCAGGCACTGTGCAGTGAGGCTGAGGAAGACAGAGAGAACAAGACATTGGGCCCAGGGACTCCCTGGCATTTTCACCGTTCTGAAATTGTTCCCTAGGTTCCAGTGCACAGACCAGTGCTTCTTAAAACTGCAGGCTGAGACCCCATTTGGGGTCGCGAAAAATTTGGCAACAGTAAAAGGTTTCTGAATGCCCAATGACCAAAAATTAATTAAAAATTAAACATGTAATGAATCTGAGGTGTGTCTGGCAGCACTTGCCTGTGCTACATCTCACACACAAAGCATGGGCATGGGCTGGGCATGCTGTTATGACCACACAGCGCTGCTGAAACTAAAAGAGGTCTCAAGTGGAAAAAGTTTAAGAAGCCTTGGCACAGATCATACATACTTAAAAGGCATAAGTCAAGAGGCTGAATAGCAACCTTTTACAGACCAACTTGATGGACACACCAACTTGAAACTACAAAGCTTACTTTTTTCTGTGTGGTTGGAACTATTACTAAATTCTGAACCACAGAAGTTATGTGGAGTTATGGATAGAGCTGGTCTCTGAGACAGGAAGACCTGTGTTCAGGTCCTACTTCTTTTTTTTGTCTTTTTGGAAGGGGGAAGGCAGGGCAATTGGGGTTAAGTGACTTGCACAAGGTCACATGGCTAGTGTTAAGTGTCTGAAGCCAGATTTGAACTCAGGTCCTACTGACTCCAGGTACTCTATTCATTGTACCATCTAGTCATCCCTCAAATCCCAGTTCTGACAAACAGTAGCTGTGTAATCCTGGGCATGTCACTGACTTGCTCAGGGTCCCCAGATGGCTCACCATCAAAGACTCTAAATTGAAGCCCAGTGGCCCATCTACACTGGCACAAGGAGCCTCTTACAGCAATGAAATTCTACATCTAGACCAAAAACAAATTAAAAAAACACAGACTCACCTTAAGATGCTTCAAATCATAGATACTGACTCCACTGCTCATGCCGGCTGCAGCCAACCAGTTCCCATCTGGACTTACTGCCAAGAGAGACATGGCCTCCAAGGTTCCTGGGAGAAGAGAAAAGCTTGATGGACTCTCCCAATTCCCCAGTGAACTCTGCTCCCAGAAGGACTCAAAACTTATTCCTGGGAAAAATTTAATTTCCTGCTAACTTTGCAAATAACACCTTCAAAAGGAGCCAGTCCACTTTTCACACTACAGAGTGAGACAAGAGAAATGGACTTACCCAGGGCAGAGTCAAATGCTGCCAGCTATGATAACTGGGAGCCAAGGTCAAATGCACCGCTGCTAAGCACGCAAATTATAAAAATGCCAAGGTATAATTTTTTACCAATTCTCTAAACTCCTTTCCCACCATTTTGAAAAAAATGAGGGGCAAACAAGTAATAAAGTCAGTGGGCTTGAACTGTTATTATTTGCTTGTTTCAGCTGGGTCTGACTCTGTGGCCCCATCTAGGGTTTCTTGGCAGAGAGTGCACTGGTTTGCCATTTCCTCCTCTAGCTTGTTTGACAGATCAGGAATCTGAGGCAAATGGGGTGAAGCGACTTGCCCAGAGTCACACAGCTATAAGTTTCTGAAGCTGTGTTTGAACCCAGGAAGATCCATCTTCCTGAGTCTAGGCACAGCGCTCTATCCACTCTGAAATAGAAGACTGAATTAGACGATAATGCAAAGTATCAGGCATCAGACCATGTAGCCTCCATAATGCCTTAGAATCTTAAGAAGAGGAATTATGGGTAGCCAGTTAATGGACAGAAGCCCCTGTTGGGTTAGTGAAGGTGGCAAGGAGCCCACTGGTTTTTACTGAAGTGCAAGGCTGACAGGGTCGACCCTGTTCTGGCTCCCCTGGCCTCTGGGGAGCTTTCACAACCTATGTCTCCAGGCTCACCACACAGGACCCCTAAGGCCTCCTCTTCCCATTCCTCTGCACTGGAGGGCCCAAACGTGGGCTGTGATCCCTTCCTGCCATCACCTCACACACCCTACCCCTCTTCAGCTCCAGAACCAGCCTTTCTGAATCCAACTGCTTGGGCCTTCCCTCTTGAGCTGCCTTCTATTAGCCACTTCATGCATGTTCTCCTTACCCTACCCCCCATAAGGATGTATGTTCCCTATGTGTGAGGACCGCCCCACTTGTGTATTTGTGCTGTGTGCACACAGCAGGCAGCAACAGTGGCCGTTATGGTGTTCTGAGCTGTAGTTCACAATCTACTCAGCCCCCCACTGACCCCTGAGCCTCCTCAAACTTCACTTTGCTTTACTCGCTCTCCCCACCAGCCAAACAGACCTCCTTCCCACTCCTCTCACCCAAGCTCCCTGGCTGCCCTCCATGCCCAGGATGTGCTCCCTCTGCCTGGAGTCCTTTTTTTCCTTCTAAACTGTGGGGCTGTGTCCCAGAGTCTTTCCTGACCCCTACCTCTGACTAATGCCTCACCCTGAACACACAGTACATTTACTGTGTTCATCTATGTAAATACACAGACACAGACTCTCTGATCCCCAATAAAATGTAAGCTCCTTGAGGGCAAGGACTGTTGTGTTCTTGTCTGCCCAGTGCCTGGTTCATAGGAACTGCTTGCTAACTGACAAAGGTAAGAACAGATAAACCCATTTAGGAGCCAGAAAGAGCTTATTCATGGGCTGAGCAAATTGGAAAGGAGGCACTGAGGAATTGTGAAAGAAAAGGTTGGGTTGGCAGAGGTTTGGTGATTGCTGGGTTCTGAATGACAGGAGGAAGAATGAGTGTTCATTGTTGGGTACAGACTAAGGCTAGGCCCTCATATTGTTGCTTGGCTTAATGGAAGCCATTGGAAGCTGTTTCAGGTTCTTTGGCCCCACTGGAGTTCCTGAGTAAAAATGTGGACTGAAAGCATGGAGCCTGGGAAGAAAAGCAAGGAATCTCATCCATCTACAAGCTAGATAATCAACCCCTATATTGTTCATGTGCTCACACCTACCTACCTACGGTCTAAACTGTGGCAGCAGAAGGGTGATTCCATTTATAGTTAGAAGAGTGGCCAATGTCAATGCTTCCAGCACTTCTCCATTCCTATTCTCCACCCCCACAAGTAGCAGGCTCCTGTTGCTTGCCGAGCACATTTCCTTTCCTGTTCTGACATTGCTCAGAGTCTAAACTTTAGACCAACATATCGGAGGTGTGTGAAGGAGGATGTGGGTGGAGAACGAGAGGAAGTTTCTGGAAGATGAAGCCTCACAATGCTAGAAATGCTGCCGTACCATATGCCAAGGGAAAGCACCATGGAAAGCAGTCAGAGAATGTCAACAGAGGCCATCGCTTTTCATCCTAGACTTAAATTAGCTAATTAGTGTACCAGTTATGGAATAAAAACAATATACACAAAAAAGTAATCCTCCTAGAGACACAAAGGAAGAGGTTTGCATCAAGCCAGCTTTTCCACTGGCTGAATTATGAAGAAAAAACCCAATGAGGAACAAGTGGATAGGGATACCCTGCAGGATCTGTCGGATTCAGTCCTCATTTGGCAGAAAGCTCCTCCCCCTCTAAACTGCAACCATCTGGGTGTGCGTTTGGGAGATGGGAGGAAGAGTGGTGCACACAACATCTGGGACAGGGAGGAACAGAAACAGGACAATTCCTGGATGATGAAGGATCCTTACCTGACTGAGGCTGGAAGGTGTGCAGGTGTTTCAAGGCCCCCTCTGACAGCTGAACCACGTGGAGAGAACCTTGATTTGATGCCACAAATAACTTTGTGGAGTCTGCAGAGAACAAAATCTGGAGGGCAGAATTCAGGAACTTGGGCACTTTAGAAACCTTATAGTGGGCAAAAAGAAAAGTTAGCAGTCCATTCTCTAGGAGAATTTCAACATCTAAAAGAATATACTTTGAAATAAAAACTATCACAGCCAAATAAAACCAAGATTTTAGGTTGGAGGCCCCTCGCTAATTCATACTTGTTCTCCTTTAACCTTTTTTTTTTTTTGGAGGGGGGAAGGCAGGGCAGTTGGGGTTAAGTGACTTGCCCAAGGTCACATGGCTAGTAAAATGTTAAGTGTCTGAGGCCAGATTTGAACTCAGGTCCTACTGACTCCAGGGCTTGTGCTCTATTCACTGTGTCACCTAGCTGCCCCTCTCCTTTAACTCTTTTAGCAAATACTACTGCTATAAGCCAGAAGACCAAGCTGAGGCTCCACAATTCACCTGCAGACCAGGGGTTCTTAACCTGGAGTCTATGGAATTTTAAAAATATTTTGAGAATTGCATTTAAATAAAATTGGTCCCCTTTCCAATCCCATGTGTTTTATTTTGTGCATTTAAAAACATTATTCTGAGGAATACACAAGCTTCTCCAGACCACCAAAGGGGCCCATGACATAAAAAGCTAGCAACCCCACTGTATCACCACCTATGACAGAATGGGAATCACGGGATTCCCACATGGCATTCTTTGCACAGCGCATCACAGGGAGAGTGAAGAGAAAGTCCAAGACGTCAGGATGGGGAATTCTTCCAAAGCAAGAACACTGGGCTGCCCCTCACTTACCCTTTTGATGCTCAGAGTGTTAGTTTCATAATTCATCCGATAGAGATAAAACCTAGAAGCTGTAGAATAGGCTATCCAGCTTCCACAGGGGGAAATGCAGCTGCAGCAGATGTTCTCTGGACCCTGAGAATAGGAGAGTCAGGGCAGACAGTATGTAAAAGCAGCAGCACAAGGCTCACTTTGGCTTGGGATCCTCTTCAGTGGCTATCAGTCGACACCAACAGGGTGACTGCAGTTGGGGTCAAGTCTTCCAAGAAAAAAACCAAGCCTGAACATCCCAGCACATCCCACCACTATTGGCATTCAACAAAATACACTGACTCCCCTCAATTGGGTAAAGAGGAAAGTGGAGGTGGGGGTGGAGGCCGCCACTGGAAGAATTCAGAATGCCAGATCACTAATACATGCTTGCTGCATGGATGAGTGAATGAATTCTTTTTGTAGAGGGGATTCCTATTAAGTAAGGGTTATACTAGATTAGGCCTGAAATCCCTCCCAACCCTGAAATTCTATGATTTTAAGAGGCTGTGAGAGCCATTTAGTTTATGTTTTGGCAGCTGTAAATATGCTTTAAATTTTATTTATTTTTTTGCCTTTGGCGGGGGGCAGGGCAATTGGGGTTAAATGACTTGCCCAAGATCACATAGCTAGTGAGTGTTAAGTGTCTGAGGCCCGATTTTAACTCAGGTCCTCTTGACTACAGGGCTGGAGCTCTATTCACTGTGCCACCTAGCCACCCCTGTAAATATGCTTTAACAAACAATACTATGACTATAGAGAACAATTATATGATTAGAATGCACTCAATTATTTGTTTCATTAGGTCAGCAAACTATGCTGTTGCGTGTCCTTTGGCAAGCACCCACCCAGCATGTCACAGGCTCTGTGTCAGAGCTGGGGATGAGGAGAGTAGAAGGATGAGGGGAGACATAAGGTGCATAAACATAACTGACACAAAATAAATACCAGGCAAATGTAATGGGGGTGGGGTGGAATGGAGAAGACTGGTCACGGGGGGCGGGGGGGGCCAGGAAGGTTCTATGTAGAAGGTGCACATGACAAGGAATTCTACTGTCAGTTCTGGTGCAGTGAGAAGGCATCCTAGCAATGGGGGACAGCCAAGGCAAAGGTGTGGAAGCCAGAGACACAGCGCTGAAGAGGAAAGGCTGTAGTGCTGGGAATGCAGAATATGTGGGGGAAGGGCAGGAATGAGCAGTAACCCTGGAAAGGTCAGTTTTGACCAGGCTGTGAAAGGTTTTAAAGGTCAAACAGATGCAACATGAATACATCATCACTGGAGCGTGAGCAGGGAGTGCGGTGGTCAGGCTTTGGCAGCTTTGTGGAAGATGGACCGGAGCAGGGAGATGAATTTTAGAAGGCTACTTCAAAGACATCCAGGGAAGAGAATGTGAGGTTCTGAACTGGGGGTGCATGGGACCAGGGAGCACAGGGAAGGTGGCAGATTCGAGGGGTGTCATGGAGGTGGAAGCAAGATGGGCAAAGAATGGAGGCCCCTTGGGAGAGAGAGCGAAGAGTCAAGGACACCACAAAGACTAGAAGCCTGCATTACCAGGAGGTCAAACAGGAAAGCTGGTATACTGGGAGCAGGGTAAGAACATAGCCTATGACCTCATAGTTAATGCAAGCTGCTTTCAATGAATGGAAACAGTAGAGACTCTAACTATCTCACAGGAAAACCTGCACATGACTCTGGGTCCTTTCTGGTACCAGGCCTTCTTTGTTCTGTTTCTAGGTAACATCTGACTCAGACAAAGGGCAAGCAAGAGGATCCACTACTGGGTTCTTCTGAGGCCAAGGCCTAATAAACCTAACAAATCTACACATACACATCCCCATGCTGACGTGGACTGTCCTTTCTTTGTATCTCAGTACCTTCTCCTTACAGTGGGACTGTTCCTTGGCACATTCTTACTCTGGTACAATATGCACCAAGCAACTCTTGGGTCATTAGAGGTGGGCCCTGGGATAATCTGGGTAGAGAGGGGAGAAGTTTTGGACAAGGTGAGCTTGAGATGCATGTAGGACATCCAGTCTGAAACCACCAACACATGGCTGCAGCTGCAGGACTAGAACTCAGGGCAGGGACTAAGGCTCAACCAATATGTAATCTTGGCAAAGAGAAGATAATCAGACCTGCAGAGACTGAGGACATCCAACAGTTAGAATGTAGACAGAAAAGGTCCAAAGTAGAGCACAGAGAGCATGTGCACAGAAAGGGTGGGGGACATGAGTAATGACGCAGCAGAAAAGGAACAGTGGGGAACCAAGAGAAAGCAGCATCACCAAAGCCCAGGCAAGAGAGCCTTCAAGAGGACAGCACGTCCAACAGGTCAGGGGAAGAGGACTCAAGAAGGGGCCAGAACATGTGGAGAGGAATAGAAGGCGGTTGTGATGAAATGATGAGCTCAGAAGCCAGACCACAGAAGCTGACAAGGGAGGAGAGGAAGCAGTTTCTCCAGGCACAGAGAGGGCAGACACACAGAGGAACGAAGGAGGAGGCTTTTCAGGATGGAGGCCATAGGGCAAACACCCATAGACAGGGAAATAATAAAGATCTGGGAGAGAGAGAGATTGTGGGGGCCTTCTGTTGGAGGATGTAAGGACAGATGTAAGCGAGCTGGCTGTGGTGCACAAGTGTCAAGGAAATAGAGGTAAAGGTCCAACTTCTGTCAACTGAATGACCTATCCATGATAAACCAGCCAACTGCACATAGACATCATTCAATAAGTATTTGTTGGATGAACCAGCTAATCAGTAAAGGGATGACAGATTTAATGAGGTGATTCCAGAATGGGAAATCAAAGTCCCACCCTATATTTCTGGCTCTGGGCGTTAAGCTCAAGATGCTTCTTACCTTTTTTTTGAGCTGCAGCAAATGTTCTGCATTTCTAGAGAGTGGAAGGACGTCCTCATTCTTTCCTGGAACAAGAAATCCCACTAAGGATTTCCGTCTTGATGAAGTTATTCCCCCACAAGACAAAAGCACACTTTCTCGCTAAAACCATTTTATGTAAGAGAAATGTTTTGAATCCTTACCAGAGAGGGATGAGGCCCATGGAAAAGCAGGCAGCTGTTTGGCTGGCCGGCTACTGGCTAGCGAGTAAGCTCACAATCTCCTGGGACTGAGGGAGAGGGAAGCCTTCAGCTCTGCTCTGGGCTCTATCCCAACCACTCACTCAATTTTAACAACTCCACCCCATGACCTTGTATCATGAGAATTTACCAGACCTGCCAGCAGAGTGCAAGCAGACGGAGCCTGTCCTTTCTGTCACCTGCCCAGTGAGGCACCCAAATAATACTTGACACATATACAATTCCTGAAAGTTTGCCCTGTAAAAGTGAATGCAAGTAACCCCCCTGCCCTACAGATGGGACTGAGAGCTTGAGCGATCTGCCCACAACCACCTTGCTAGTGTCTGAAGGTAGAACTTTCATCCTGGACCTCCTGACCCCAATTCCTTTGCTCGAATCAAACACAAAGGGTATCAATGAGAAAGTCTTTGAACCAAAGACTCTAAGAGCCCCTTTCCTGGCTCCCCAATGCTCTGCATGGCACAAGCCAAGCCACTTTCAGGCCAGGTCCCTCCTCTGTAAAAGGAAGAAGCTCTCTTGAGCTCTAAGCTTCTGGTTTAGGTGCATGAGGCCACCCCTCAAAGCTTCAGTTTCTTAATCTGTAAAACAAGAGTTTTACAGGTGACGTCCCAATGACCCCATCAATTTTAAAATTATATAAATATAAACTCTATACTATCTCTAACAAGAAGAAGGTCAAAATGTGGTCAACCTCGAGCAGGCATCTAAGCCAGCTTCCCCACGCCAGCCAGGACTATGGTTCCAGAGACACAAATCAGAGATTCTGACTTATCCGAGCTAGGACCTGCAAGGACATCCTGAGTTGGCAGCTCTTCCTGTTTACAGGCTACTTGGGGGTGGGGACTGGGGGCCAGGACATGGGGCACCTAAGATGACACATTTTGTAGAAACTCAAAAAGCCACATCCATTTTTTCAGATCATCCTGATTGTTCCCTTCTTTCCATGACTCTAATTTCAGCACTTTCCTCCATAGTGTCTATAACTCATTCCAGGAAGAAGATGGCACCCAGCTCACCAGCTGCATCCGTGGCTCCCAATCGCCAAAGTTCCAAATGCTGAGGAAACTGGAAGAGGAGGAGCTGCATCTTCTTAGCACAGGAGACGAGGCACCTCTGGAGTCAGGAAACAATCACCATCAGAGGTTAGGTTTAGATTTAAATTTAATTTAACTTAGTCTTCCCACATTATGAGCTTAAGGAAAACATCTTAGTACATTATATAAAGCTGGAACAAAAATGGCTTTAACAAATCATTATGGTTTTCATTTTTGTTCAATTCAACTTTTTCTCAAAACAGAATAATGCAAAAAGGGAAAGGGAGAAATTGGACTAAAGAATATAAATACAGGAGCATGCAGTACAACAGACAGAATGCTGGATTTGTCGTCAGGAGGATCAGGGTTTCAATCTTGGCCCTAAAGCTTCTTGGGTGCCGGTGTGACCTTGGACATGTGTCCTCACCCCTCTGGGCCTAAGTGATCGATATTGTTCCTTCTAGCTCTATAAGCCTGCAAAGAGGAGAAAATGCCTTCCTGCTCACCTCCCCAGGTAGGGGTCATAGGAACACAGTACTAATTTAGCTGAAAATAGCTGCTGATAGTTGACTGATAACCAAGTACTTTGTAATAAAAAGGGCCCACACGCTAAAGACAAAGGAGATAGAAATCATCTTTCCTGTCACTATAAAAATTATATTTTTAAAAACAGTCCCAATAACAATAATAGGAATCTATCTCAAAGAGGAGATATCAAAAGGATAGATGCTTGGGCAAGTCACTTGCCCCCCAATAAGCAAAAAACAAAGATAGATGTCTGAAAGTATAGATGGCATTTATTATCTTATAAAATGGTGACATTGGCAACTTCTAATCCATATGCCTAACTTATAACGTCTAAAGTGTTTATAGGAATACACATAGAGAGAGTATTTGTGCTAAAAAAAGGTTCAAGGAGGGGGGGAGGAGCCAAGATGGCAGAGTAGAAGCACAACCTTTCCGTGGCTCCGCCTTCCACCCTCCCCAATCCATGTAAAAAGGGGACTCTAAACAAACTTTCGAGCTGCAGAACCCACAAAATGACACAGAGAAGCTAACCTCCTGGTGAGGACAGCCTAGCAGGCCAGCAAGAATTCAGCGCAGCAGTGCTCTGGAAGCCAAGCCCAGCCCCATGCCAAGGCTTTAGCCCCAGGGCGGGCCTGACCAGCCACCAGCCAGAGGGACTCCAGATCAGCAGCAGCAGTGGCAGTTTCCAGATTTATCAACACATAGATGCAAAGGACAAAGTGAGAGGTCAGTGCAGTCTGGACTTTGGGACCAGTAAGTAGGCGCCAGCACAGCCAGCCAGTGCCACGTGGAGCCTTCAGCTCCTGGCCTGCAGAGTGTAGGGGGACCAAGCACCAGTCTGATGGGTAATCACTCTTGCTTTAACCTGCTTGGATCTGGTTTGCAGTCTGGGGTGGAGGTCCGGGGGTGTGTGTCCAGCTTGCCAGAGCGTGTGGAGACCTCAGAGAGGGTACCCATCTAATACCTCCCGCAGCTGAGAAAACCCCAGCATTTGGGACGAAAACTCCCCTGTCTGGTGGCAGAGTCCTACTGTGGCAAAAAGCCCAAAAGTCAAGTAATTGAGTGGCAAAATGAGCAGGCAAAGGAAACAAAGCAGACAGAAGATTCCAACATTACATTCCTATTTGGGGGACAAAAAGGAGCAAAGTATGGAACATGAGGAAAAACAGTGAAGTCAGAACTCCTGCACCAAAAGCTTCAAAGGAAAATACGAGCTAGTTACAGGCCATAGAGGACCTTAAGAAACAGATAAGAGAAGTGGAGGAAAAATTGGGAAGAGAAATGAGAACAATGCAAGAAAATTATGAAATGAGAGTCAACAGCCTCACTGAGGAAAATAATACCTTAAAAAACAGACTGACTCAAATGGCAAAGGAGGCTCAAAAAGGCAATGAGGAGAAGAATGCCTTCAAAAGTCGAATTTGCCAGATGGAAAAAGAATCTCAAAAGCTCAATGAGGGGAATCATTGCTTCAGAATTAGATTGCAGCAAATGGAAGCTAATGACTTTATGAGAAATAAAGATGCTGTTAAACAGATCCAAACAAATGAAAGAATAGAAGGCAATGTGAAATATCTCATGGGAAAAACCACTGAACTGGAAAATAGATCCAAGAGAGATAATTTAAAAATTATTGGACTACCTGAAAGCCATGACCAAAGTAAGAACCTAGAAATCATCCTCCAGGAAGTTCTCAAAGAAAACTGCCCTGATGTTTTAGTACCAGAGGGCAAAATAGAGGTTGAAAGAATCCACCTCCTGTAATGGGAATATAAATTTTAAAGATCTTCCCTGCCCCTAGGCTAAAGTGCACCTGGAGCCTGGGGTGGGAGGCTTGTTTTTCAGTAGATACTTCTTGATTGGCCAGTGGGTCCAGAAGGTTATTACATTCTCTGAGCCAGGAGAAGGCTATATAAGCCCTGATGTGTAGCTTTGTTTTGGGGCTCACTTTGAGAGGTGTTCTGTGATTTTATCTGGATTATGGGAAGCCGTTATCCAGAGCCCCCCGGCTTTGAAAAACCCAGATGTTGATTTGGTATGGATGTAATGGCTGGACAGTTTGGAAAGCTGTCTACTTGATCTGTTTCTGTCTTGATAATTCTGCCTGTATACTTTGAAGTTCAGGGTGCTGACCTTTTTCCCCTGAACAAGGTAAACGATATATGTCTGACTGATTAAAGTAAGCTTGTTAACCCATTTTGAGTTGCTTTCCTTTAACAAAGCAGATCTAAGAACCTGTGGTGGCAGCCACCCTGGGGTGCTTGCTGCTACACCTCCTGAAAAAAATCCCCAAAAGAAAACTCCTAGGAATATTATAGCCAGGTTCCAGAATTCCCAGATTAAGGAGAGAATATTACAAGCAGCCAGGAAGAAACAATTTGAATATTGTGGAAACACAATCAGGATAACCCAGGATCTGGCAGCTTCTACACTGAAGGATCAAAGGGCTTGGAATATGATATCCCGGAGATCAAAGGAGCTGGGATTAAAACCAAGAGTCACCTACCCAGCAAAACTGAGTATCATGTTTCAGGGGAAAATATGGTCATTCAGTGGAATAGAGGACTTTCAAGCATTCTTGCTGAAAAAACCAGAGTTGAATAGAAAATTTGACATTCAGATACAAGAAGCATGAGAAGGTAAACAGGGAAAAGAAATCATAAGGAACTTATTAAAGTTGAACTATTAACATTCCTACATGGAAAAACAATAATTGTAACTTATGAAACTTTTCTCAGTAGTTGAAGGGATTAGAAATATATATATGTGTGTGTGTGTGTGTGTGTGTGTCTATATATGAGGGTATATGGGCATATGAAAACATATGTGAATGTGTGTATATATGTTTACAGGTATACATAGAGGGCACGGGACCAGTTTAATAGGAAGGGATGATACTTTAAAGGTGAAATTAAGAGGTGAGAGGAATATAATGAGAGGAGATGGGGAGAGACAGATTGGGGTAAACTATCTTATACAGAAGAGGCAAAGGAAAATGGTTACAATGTAGGGGAAGAATAGGAAGGCAAAAGGGAATGGGTCAACCTTATTCCTATTGAATCTGGCTTGAGGAGGGTGGGAAATATACACTAAATAGGGGATCTCACCTTCCAGGAGAATAGGGGGGGAAGGGGATGAGAGGGGGGATGATGGAAGGGAGGGCAGGCTGCGGGGGAGGAAAGTTGGAAGCACCCACTTTTGAAAAGGGACAGGATCAAAGTAGAGAATAGAACAAGTGGGAGGTGGGATAGGAGGGAGGGAAATATAGTCAGTCTTTTACAATATATCTACTATGTTATTGTTTTACATTAGCCACACATGTACAACCTATACTGAACTGCTTATCTTCCCAGTAAGGGTGGGTGGGTGACAAGGAAGGAAGGGAATGAATCTGGAATTTAAAGTTTTAAAATCAAATATTCAAATATATGTGTGTGTGTGTGTATATATATGTATGTGTATATATATGTATATATACACATACACACACTATTATTAATACCATCTTACATGTAATTGTGAAATAAGATATACAGACACTGAGGCATAGAGATCCACTGGAAAAGTCAAAAGGGGTATGGGAGAAAATATGGGAGAGAGCAGACTGGAGGAGGGGATATCCTGTGGGAATGCTATTTTGGGACAGCGGGTAGGGGAAAAACGGGGAGAAAATTTGTAACTCAAAATCTGGCGGAAACGAATGATGTAAATCAGAAGTTAATAAAGCATTTAAAAAAAAGGTTCAAGGAACAAGAGGGCTTTATAGACAATTTTCTATGGGCGACACATTTCCATTGTCACCCAAATGACTAAGGTATAGAGAACACAAGGTCCTACTTTTAAAAAATAATTATTTATTCATTACAAAAAAGCATTTGACTTGGTAAAAATAAAACCATGCCTTATAAGCTCTCCTCTAAGAGGCTGTCTTCTTTGTAGAAGATTCCTTAAAAGATGAATAATTTAGGTCAGCAATCCACTGATCATCAATTAGGTATGGCCCAAAAAAGTGAGACAACACCATAGTTCTCCATATCCTATCTGAAGTCTGTTGGAAGAAGTTCCTAAAGATGGCCAAGGTTTTCAAATGCCCCTGATGGAAGATGGTATTTTACTAAGTATCAAAACCTGGAATACTCCAGGGTCTCCTCTATGAGATCTCTAAAGAAAACATCCAAGTATATGCAGAATGCCTATCAGTTAGGGCTCCAAAATTTAGCAAGAGAAGGAGCTGGATTGCATTGAGAAAACTGCCCAGTGCTTTCAATATTCTCAAGCTGACCCTTGGAAAAAAAGCCCAATATTTCCCTGATGACACTACATGTCTGTAAATCATGGGACACCAGCAATCCCTCCATCAAGAACTATTTATTAAATACCTAGAGTGTTCAAAGAATCAGCATTGGAAATGATAAAATAAGCAGTGGAGCATAGTATGTCAAAAATGAGTGATGTGCTGATTAGTTTGGCTGAACTGCTTTTTCCTCACTCTTTCTTCCTGTATTTTTACAAGGGATGCTTCTCCAAGTGGAAGAAGGAGAGGATATGTTTGGGAATCAATATAAATTGATATAAATGATATAAAAAGAAGACACTGATCAATTATTTCTTCACAGTCTCAGATGCATGATAGGGACAAGTTACTAACTTCCAAGCAAGTAGTCACAGCAGTGGCATAGGAGGCACCACCAACGGCTATCTCTGGAGGAGGAGGTCACATACCCAGAGGGAAAGCTAAGAAACAGCCTGAGTGCAGCACACACAAAGCATTCCAAGTCCTACAGCCAGGCCTCAAGCACACTGGCTAAGTCCTCTATGGATGGTCTAGACAAGGATAGGGACAAGGGTCATAGAGAAGGTACAATGCGTAACAAGCTCCATCAATGGAGCACAGATGCATGAATGTGAAAACTGCCACCATCAGAACCACACATGCAAAGGACATAAGTTTTTTTTTTAAGTCTCTTACATGTGGGAAGGTGATTTTCCGAAGTGCAGCATCATAACTCTTGACCTCCACCTTTTCCATGAGTGGGCGAATGACTAAGTGGGCATCCACGCCTCCGGAGATCAGTGCAGTCGGGCTGTGAGCCACGGAGCGCACGTCATGCGTGTGATGCTGGAAGGGCTTTGTTCTCACCCACTGGCTCTGCTTGCTGTCCGACCCCGAAGGGACCAGCTGGAAATGGAAGATGGTCCCCTCAGCCGTGCCCACCACCATGCTGTCTTCTTTCTGGGAGATGAAATAATCAGCGAGAAAGAGATGTAGAGAGCTAATCAGCACAGCTTTGGGAAAGCTTGCCACCAACTGCTTACTTCTGGTTGTGACCCTTCTAGCTTAGAACCTTGTTTATACTGTCTGCCTTCGGTTCTATTGATGGAAGTTAAAATTTATGAATAAAAAACATTCTTCCCCCTGAATATCAGTGATAAAAGCTGGGTCTAAAGACAGGCCTAGGATGTCCTGGGCAGTCTCTGGGCATCAGAGTCAGGGAGACCCTGCTGGGTGGGGGGAGGGGGGGGTGTGTGTGTGCAGCTGCCCGGGAGTGTGCACCAGGATTTCATTGTGCTGAGTCAGGTTATAACTGAGGAGGATGGGGAGGGGGGAAGGAGCAGCAGCAGCAAGGCCCAGGGGCCAGAGTCAACTGCAGGAGTGCCTTCAGTAACAGACACGTCACAGCGCCACCTGCTGGCCAATCACGCAGAATGTAGCTACCTGGAGAGCTGGGAGACCTGAGCAGCTATCTGCTCAGAGAGTGGCCCTGGTGGAAGAGCTCAAAGGAGAGGGCGCCCTGCGACTTCTGGGGCAATCCACTCCCGCCAATGGCACTCTGCAGACCACTAGCAAGCTCCTCTCAGCCTCGCCCACCACCCTGCTCTAACCTTCCTCCACAGGATGGCCCTCACACCAACACAGGCCATTCTCTTCTCTCTGCCACAAGGAAGGAGACCAGTGATTCAAAGCAATACAATGTGAATTTAATTAGCAAGAGGTGCCCAGAAATTCACAAAGCTAAATTAATGATGAGTCACTGAAGTTTTTAAAACCGTAGGCATGCTGGCAGTCAGCATGCATCATGGAGACAGCTGGACCTGAAGGGAGCAAACAGGGTAAGGTCAGCTGTTACACACTAGCCGTGTGGCTTCACCCATGTGAGCCTTAGTTTCCTCATCTGTAAAATGGGGGGTTGCACAAGATGATCTTCCAGGGGCTTTCTAGCTGTAAATCCTCTTCCACACCTTTGGAAAGGGAAATGAATACTGGGACAGGGTGCAACTGTAAACGGGTTGAAATTCCCGAAAGCCCAGCAAAGCTGGACCATGTCATCAGCAGCAAGTGTGAGACTGCTGCTGAGGAGGAATGTTTCCTACAAAGAAGTGATTTCAGTGTTGTTTTCATTTATTTTTACTGCTCAAAACTCACCAACCACTACTATAAAGAGCCCACCTCCACTTCTGCTCTCTACCTGGCTAAGAGCTGCCCCCACAAGACTGGGACACGGAGGGAGGGCTGGGCTGGCTGTAAGGAGACCTGCGACGCAGGCCTCCCTTGGACACTTACTATGGGACTCCACACAGCTCATATCCCCTCTCTGAGCCTCAGTCTCCACATCTATAAAATGGAGACAATATTTCTTGCCCCAACAACTCCATCAAATTGTTGTAGAAAGTGACATAATGTCATGTTAAGCCTAGTATAAACCAGAAAACACTAGATACCTATCAGTTATCATTACAGAGAGGGAAGAAAGTCATAGCCACTGGCTGAGTCTTCCCCAAAGGAGGCAGACTCACACAAATCTGAAGGACAAGAAGATCCACTCAGGCAAGTTACTCCCTTTTGGGTTTTTTTTAAGATTCCTCAACATCTAGTAATAAGCAAGCAGGAAGCTGTGGAGATGGCAAGCACTCTGCCTCGATGACCAGCAGCATGTCTGCATGAACACTGAACCATCAGAGAGCTACAAGAAGCTGACCCTTCACTGCTCCCTCTCTTTGGCAAACTGTTCTCTGGCTTTACAGGACACCTCCCCAACCCCTCCTAACTCCCGTGATTTCTTTCTTTTAATTATGCCTTAGTTGTCCTGCACAGAGCCTGCTTTGTACGTATCTGTCTGCATGAGGTCCTCCCCCATTGGACTGTAAGCTCCTTGAGGGCAGGGACTCTCTTTAGCCTGTTTTCATCCCCAGTGCTTAACGTACAGTGCCTGGCACATCTCTCATTGCTGTTCAGTCATTTTAGCTGTGTTAACTCTTCATGACCCCATTTGGGGTTTTCTTGGCAAAGATACTGGAGTGGTTTGCTATTTCCATAGTAGGCACTTAATAAATGTTTAATGATTGATTGACTGACTTCAAACCAGAATAAAGGAGAGCCTGAAAAGCAAATGGCTTTAAAAAAGCTCTGTAAAACTCCAAAAGGAAAAAGTCTGAAAGCAGGAAGACACGGGTATGTGGAAGGCTAAACTACACCACAGGGCAAGCAATGTATGGAGTTAAGACCATAAAATCTCAAAGGTCAAAAGAGCTTTAAAGAAAATCTAACCCAACCCTCTCATTCTGTGGATGCAGAGATAGGCCCAGGTAATCGAACTTGCTCAAGCTGCTCTTTTAACACAAATCTGTCACATCCAACTCAAGCAAGAGAAAATGCCATTTTCGAAGTCATCACTTCCTAGCAAAGTAGGAGATGAGAAGTGAGGAGTCAGTCCTCTGGAAAACGTCAAGGATTCTTGACTTCCTTCCAGGAGTAGCACAGGTCTGCTCACTATTGCAGGGTCTGGAGAGAATCCCTCTGCTGATGAACCAACCAGCTCACTGAGGAGTGAGAAGGCACATGTGACTGATGTCGATCCTGGACACACCTAAGCCTGCCCAATGCTTATCCTGAGAGACTCAATGTTGGTAACATCTTCTCTAAC
The DNA here is from genome assembly GCF_028583685.1 of Petaurus breviceps papuanus. NCBI lineage: Eukaryota > Metazoa > Chordata > Mammalia > Diprotodontia > Petauridae > Petaurus > Petaurus breviceps. The sequence goes on from NW_027185771.1 coordinate 3,279,961, forward strand.
ACAGTCTAGGTCTCTTCTTGTAATCCTAAACAGCAAGTCTGTTAACAAACCAGTTTTGCAAACATCATCGTCAGTCATACATTCTGACTACATAGAAAGCATCACGCAAAGTGCTGGAGATCTTGCCCTCACAAAGCTTACAATCTATTTTTTCCCCAACTTATTAATTTATTTATTTTTAGTTTTCAACATTCACTTCCATAAGTTTTAAATTTTCTCCCTCCCCAAGACAGCATGAAATCTGATATGGGCTCTATACATACATTCCTATTAAACACATTTTCACATTCATGATGTTTCATAGAAGAATTATAATGAATGGGAGAAACCACGAGAAAGAAAAACAAAGCAAAACAAAAAAGAAAATAGTCCACTTTGCTCTGCATTTTGACTCCACAGTTCTTTCTCTGGATGTGGATGGCATTTTCCAGAAGATTACAATCTAACAGAGAGATAGGATATACACTTCAATAAATAATATTATATGATGGACATACAGAGCATGAAGGGGGAAAGATTTCCCTCTCACTCCAATGCTGTGAGGTCATTAATAGATGTTAGTATGTAATCTTGCAGATGAAGAAACAGAGCCTCTGAGGGGTCAGAAGACTTGCTCAAGTCCAGCACTCCTCCTATGAGGCCATACTACCTCTGGTACCAATGTTGGGAGTCTCGGTGCAAAGCTTTAACTTTAAACTGTGAAATGTAGGTACATACTCACCTCCGCCACGGCTATGGAGAGCACATCAGAGCTGGCGAGGGGATGTGTCTGCACGAGGGTGCCAGTCTCGGAGTCCCAGAACTGCACCATGCCAGCTGAGTCTGTGCTCACGACAGTCCCGTCTGACAGGAAGGCCACCCCCCACACGACACACCTGTGCCGCTGGGAGCCTGGGTGCCTCTTGTCCATTAACATCTTCTGGGTGGTGCTGCCTGAGAAATAAGCACACAAGGCAGCTGGAGGAAAAGGCCCTTTTATCTATGGAAAATGAAACATGGGAGTCCTTGCCCTTTTCCAGCTCCTGCACCCAAACAGAGAAAAGTCTGGACTAATTAAGCACAGCTCACAGAAATAAGTGCTGTTCACAGCTTACATAAAAATCTCTTTTGATCCTGACCATAGCCATGTATGGCAAGACGAATTATTATCCCCATTTCACAGATGAAGAAGGTGCAGCTCAGCCAGCTGAATGGGCATGCTTAGAAGGCTGCTGAGACAGCTCTTCTGTCTGACTCAAGTCCAGGGTTCTTCCCTTTACTGCAGGGGATGCTGGTAAACTAGTTCTCAGGAAAGTGAATGTGCCCCAGTACGACCTGAGATAAGCGGGAATGAATCCCACCAAAACTTATAAGGAGCTCATAAAGTAGCTGCTAAAGAGACTAAAGGGAGGCTGAGCTAAAAGATCCTCAAAGTGATTTACGCCAAGGCCTCAAACTGCTAATGCAAATCTTAAAGAATTTTTGTTTGTGTTACTCATTAAAGAAATTTTTTTTTCTTTTTAAAATCCCACTGACACCCCTGGCCACAACAGAAAGCTCCCTTAAAGAAAAAAAAACAAAGTCAAATCTGAAAAGTCTGCTTTGTGCCACACCTCCAGGCCCACATCTCTCTACCAATAGGTGGGAGACACACCTTACCAACAATCCTCTGAAATCAGAATCAGTCACGGCATTCATCAGAGTCTGGATAGCTAAACCCTCAAAACTGATCCAAACACACAAGATTCACAATTTGAACTGAGAACAACAGTACCTGATTTGACATCAAGCACAGCAACATAGTCTATGGATCCAGCAGCAATGTGGGTCCCAGAAGGATGCCAGCTTAATGAGAGGATGCGACCTGGCAGTTACAGAATAAAAAAGAAAACAGATTACAAACAAACAGCAATGAGTCCCACAGAGTCCTCTGTGACAACTGGCTGCAGGGTATTATGCCACCTTACCTCTCTTTCCCCATAGTGTAGCACAGATGCAATGTAACTCTGCCCTGAAGTCCTACTGAGCACATATAACATGCTAAGCCCTGAAGGGTGAGCATCTAATGTTACTGAGTAATACTGTAGAGAATGTAACGCATTTCGGTCCTTATCCATTAGAAGATGCCATTTTAAAGCAACAAGTCACATACCCATATGTTACATTATAAGCTATTGCTTTCAAAAAATCCTGTTTAGTTTTTGTGAGTACTCTTAGATTTTTTTGTTTCAGATTTGTTTTTCCAGGCAGGAAGACTTGGCATGGACAGACTGGAACATCCAGGGGACAAGTGTAATGCGAATGTAAATTTTAAAGATCTTCCCTGCCCCTAGGCTAA
>NW_027185771.1:3282287-3321058 GCF_028583685.1 Petaurus breviceps papuanus
GTGGTAGCTGCAAACCCTGAGGACGCTTGGGGTGCTTGCTGCTACAATAAGAGATGGCTCCTCTCAGACACCAGATAAAACACCTCTTGCGACAAGCACAAAAGCATCTCAACTTCCAGGAAAGGGCATTCCTTGTACTGACCCCTAAAATGCCCTTTACCTTTCTGTCGTTCTAGAGTCCGTTCAGGCTGGATTTTGTCTGAGGTGACTTGGAACAGCTTCACAGACCCATCCTCACAGCCTATCTGTTTGGGGGGAGGGGGAAGGGAGGAAGAGAAAGGAAGAAAACCAAAAAGATGAATATACCTAAAAATATACAAAAACACTAAAGTTTTTTTTTTTTTTAAGAAAAACATTTGAAAGAGAGTGAATCCTGGAGTCAGGAAACCATACCCTACACACCCTGGTGAGCTAAAAAAGCTCAACAGTGGAGTAAAGAGATAGATTACAGTGACAAGAATAGGCCACAATCACGCCTATGCTAGAAGCCCATCTTCTAATTGAGTCAAAATCATCAGTGAACATTCATTCAGAGCAAAGCACAACAGGCATGTTGCTAATTGAATCAGAGGGATCACCGGTATTGGAGTCAGGAAGGACCTGGGTTCAAATCCTGGCCCTGACACTAGCTCCATGCACTGGGCAAATCCTTTCACTCCTCTTACCCTGTTTCCTAATTTATCAAATAGGAAGAGGAAATGAAACTACTGACAACTAGATCAAAGAATGTTCCACACTGGTAATCAAAGGAGAATGGCTCATGAAAACACCCCTGAGGCTTTACCTCTTCCACGCCCCCCCCCCCCACATTGTTAGGATGTACTGTAAGTTGAAAAACAGGAAGGATTCAGGGAAACTTGGAAGAACTCACATGAACTGAACCAGAAAGAAGTAAGCAGAGTTAGGAAAACAATATGTTAGCTGGCCATAGAAGGCTGAACAACGTCATGATTAATCAGTTTTAGGAAACTGCTGGTGAAATATGCCCTCCTCCTCTTAGAAAGAGGTGAGGCAGTGGTCTATAGTTAACAAATAAAACATATACTATCAGACAAGGCCAATGAATTAATTTATTTTGCTTAGCTATTACTTGTTTTGTGGGAGGATTTTAGGGAACAGGTCATTGGGAAATAAAACTGATTTAAAAAGAGCATCAATAAGAACTTTAATTTTTTAAAGAGACAATTACAGAAAAACAAATGAATGCAAATAGGATAAAAACAAAGTATGAATAATCCCAAAAAGTTCCAATCCCATCACTGGGAACATTCCAGAAGCAGGATGGTGTAAAAATCAAAACTACTATATTGTGAAAGAGGAATTTATTTAATTCTCCCTTGTCATACAGAAGGAAACTTTTTTTTTTTAGTGAGCCTAAAAAACCCCTCATTCTGTATTAATGGCATATACTTCCCTTTCCCCTCAAATACTAACCGCAAGGTACGAGCCACTTGGGTCAGCAGCCATGCTCCAAATGGGACCTCCAAAGCCATCCACGGAATACTTGACACTCAGCTTTTCCAAGTCATACTCGATAATGTCACCACTGAGTCCAGCACTGAAGAGCCGCTGTCCTTTTGCCCAGCACAGAGCTTCCGTGGATCGACCTTCATGGCCTGGGAAAAACTACAAAAACACAGCAATACTTTGTTCAGCTGTCACGTCATCATACTCATCTATTAGCATCTACTAAGTACTCAGAGAATGCAGAGAGCTTATATCACAACCCAAAACAAATGAAATAATTTGATTTGGAAAAATGGATCTTTTGGCTTGTTCTTCTCAGCACACATTTGGTTTTGAGAAGCAGTGTGGTGGTACACAGAGCGGGCCTGAGATGTCTGGGCTCTGGGATCCTCAGGATGCCCCACAACTTCTGAGTGTCTTAAGTGGCAGCACAGGTGCTCACAGATCTCATTTTACCTCCATAATAAAAGGTTTGGCTCTGATTCAGAGAGAGGTATCTGAAAAGAACACACTAGCCAAAAATAATGAACAAATCCTTGGGGTTGGTTCTAGAGGCTAGAAATTACTACTATTCGTTCTAATGTCTGGGTCATAGATTTAAGGTGAAATCAGTGATTTTAAATAGCATCTTACTAAAAACTCAAAAGGCTTCCTAGCTATTTTGTTTTACTCTCACATCCTTAGGTGTGAAGTAGGAGATAAGTACATTTACTATTTTTCCTTTGCCAGATTGACACACACATAGGAGATTAAGTGACTGGTTCAGTACAGCTCTTCTGCCTGTTAGCCTTTTCCTCTTTCTACCAGGATAGGGATCAGTCACTTTTAAAAGTACTGAATGGGGGGCAGCCAGGTAGCACAGTGAGTAAGAGCACTGGCTCCACTGTTGGGATGACTTGTGGATCAAATCCAGCTCAGACACTTAGCACCCACCCAGAAACACCTGGCCGTGTAACCTTGAGCAAGTTACTTAACCCCAATTGCTTAGGGCAGCCAGGTGGCTCAGCAAGTAAGAGCATCGGCTCCAGTGTCGGGATGACCTGGAGAATCGAATCTGGGCTCAGACACTTAGTACCACACCCAGAAATAACTGGCCCTGTAACCTTGAGCAAGTTACTTAATCCCGACTGCTTAAAAAAAAAAAAAGTACTGAATGGTCCTAATGGGACTAAAGAATATCTTTATGGGTGCTGCTGGCCTAGGCAGGGAAGAAAATTAAAGGTGACCAATCAATCAAACAGTTAGCAAGCTCTTATTAAGTTCTTTAATATGTACTAGGCACTGTGCACAGCACTGGGGATACAAAGAAAAAGCAGTTTTTGCCCTCAAGGAGCTTACCTTCTAATGGGGGTAACTATGTAAAAATAAATAGGTAAATGCAAAGTAGTTGAAAGGTAGCCATAGCAGGTGGAAGTGGGAAGGCTGGATAATGACAAAACCTTGGATGGACAGACCAGCAAAGACCTGTTAGATGGGGTGGCATTTTAACAATCTTTAAAAAAAATTTATTTCCCTGGCCAATTACATATAAAAACAATTTTTAACATTTGTTTTTTCAAATTTTTGAGGTCTAGATTTCCCCCTCCCTACCCCCAATTACTGAGAAGGAAAATAAATGTGTAGTTCATGCAAAACACATTTCCATATTAGTCATGTTGTGAAAGAAAACTACACAGACCAAAAACTCTGCTTTAGGAAAAAAAACTTTGATAAATTATGGATTGGAATGTCGAGAGTCTTGGGGTGGGGAAACTGAGGAGAAAGATACTAGAACAATGGAGGTGAGAGGTGATGAGGGCCCAAGGGAGGGCTGAGGTCACATGCAAGACATGCTGTAGACAAAAGACCTGATAACTGGCTGGGCATGAAAAGCAAATGAGAGAGAGAAGCTGAGGTTTTGAACCTGAGTGATTGGAAGGATGATGGCACCACTACAATCATGAGAAAATTCAGAATAGAAGAACGTTTGGGAGGGAATATAATGAGCTCTTTTTTGGACATGATTATTTTGAGATGCCCACCAGGACATCTAGTCCAAAATGTCCAAAAGGGAGTTGGTGATGTAGTAGGGAGTAGGCCTGGTGGTCCAGAGAGACTGGATAAACAGGCCTGGGAAATCACCTGCATAATAGAGAGAATAATAGTAGCTTGCATTTAAATAACATTTTAAAGTTGGCAAAGTTTAGAGTTTACACATGTTCTCTCATTCCTCACAATAAATAAAAAGGACACTTTTATTATTTCAATTTACAGATGACGAAAATGAGGCAGACAGAAGTTATTTGATTTATCTAAGACCACAAAGATGGTAAGTATTTAAGGTAGAATTTTAATTCAGCTCTTCCTGATTCCAAGTCCAGCCCTGTTGACTGAACCAACTGGGAGCTCAAGAGATTACTAAGTGAGAAATTAAAAACAAGACAGAGCCTTGGGGGACATCTAGATCTGGTGGGCATGACATGGGTGAAGAATGAGGAAATTAAAATTAGGAGAGCCAAACATCACAAAACCCAACAAGAAGAAAGTGTCATATGATATAGAGGGGTCAAGTAAGATGGGAGCAGGAAGAGGTCATTAGATTTGGTAATTAATCAATGAGCAGATCACTGGTAACTCATGGTGGAATTTCAGTGGAATGATAAAGTAAGTAACCATATCGAAGAGATTTTAGAAGACTGTGGATGAGACGAATTAGAAACAATAACTAGGTATTTACCCCCCAAGAAGTTTAACTGAAAATCGGAAGAAAATGTAGGATGATAGTTGGAAGATCTGATAGGATCAAATGAAGGCTTTTTAAGGATAGGGGAGAGGTGGCAGTGTTTGTAAGTATCAAGGAAGGAACCAAGAGATAGGGAGAGACTGAAAATAACAGAGGGTGTGCATGATGCTGGGGATGGGATCAACAGCATTATCCTCAGGCAGGCAAAAGGACCATCTCACATCTTTAGAATGTGGAATGAATGAAGGGGAATGTGGTGGGGGACAAAGTCAGAAGGATGTGAGATGTGCAAGAGGGGAGAAGAAGCGGTTCTATTTAGAAGGCCTCCCTTTCTTCAGTGAAGTATGAGAGGAGGACCTCAGTGGGGGTGGGGGAGCAGCACAGCAAACTCAAGAGAACGGCAAGTGAGTAAAATATGGAATCAATCAGGGAGAAGCAGTACTGTAGTGAGGACCCAGTTACTATTAACTAGCTAGCAAATACGGAAAGTTACTAAATTGTGCTTACCTTTTGACCTACCTATATCATTACTAGGCCTATATGAAGAGGAAATTAAAGAAAGAAGAAAAGGACCTATATGAACAAAAATATGTATAACAGATCTTTTAATGGTAGTAAAAAACTGGAAACTAAGGGGTTGTCCTACTGGGGAATGATTAAACACATTGTGGTATATGAATATAGTGGAATATTATTGTGCCACAAGAAATGATGAAATGGAAAGTTTCAGAAGACAATGAGAAATATTTTATGAACTGATATAGAGCAAAATAAGCAAAACTTGGAGAAAAATGTATGCAATGATAACATTACATAGAAAAACAACACTGCTGTAAGAAATGATGAGTAGAATGATTTTAGAAAAACATGGAAAGACTTGCGTGAAGAATGAACAGTGAAATGAGCACAACTAAGAGAATGTCGTCCGCAGTAACAGCAGTATCATTTGGAAGACAACTGTGAAGGACAGTTATTGTGGGTACTACAAACACTCAAGTCAATTACAAAGGACTTATGAAGGAAGATGCTTTCACATACCTATGTCTGTATCTGTGTCAAATGGTGGTCTTCTCTGGTATGGGGTGGGGAGAAAGGGAGGGAGTCAGGTCAGAACTTAAAATGTAGCAAAAAAAATTAAATTCAATTAAAAAAAAAGAAAAAAACTCTGAAAGACTTTAGAACTCTGATGAACCTCAATGATAAGTCAGGAATTCAAAAGAATGAAACAAGCTACCCACCTCCCAAAAGAGAGGTGATGAGCTTAAAATGCAGAATGAGACATATTTTCTGACACAGCTAATGTGGAAATTTGTTTTGCCAGACTGTGATATTAACTGAAGGTTTTAGGGGGGAGTTTTATTTTTTGCTGGGGGGTGGGAGCGAAGCCCAGAGAGAAGGATAGACTAACTGAAACAATTAAAATGAAAATAAAAAATAAATTTGCTAGAATAAAGAAACAGAGAAATAAGAGCGGAGAAGAGGAAAAATACGAAGAAAAAATGCAGGACAAAGAGAGGAAAGATCTCTCTGATGCTAATGCAATTAAGTTAACTACTTTTAAACACTTACCAAATATGGGCCGCCAATCTCTATGCTAAACTATTCTGCTTCCCCAGTTCTCACAGGACATGGGATTCCCTATGGTAGTCTAGGACAGATTCTCACAACCATGTTGTTCAATGTATAAATTAAAATGCACAGGATTACAAAGGAAACTCACTCTGCTGAAATAACGTATCAAAAGATATTTTTAGACATCCATAGACCCTCAAAACTCCACCTTACAGGTTCTATCATTGCTGACTAGGGTCTTAGAATCAATCTGATTCAACCGCCTTGTTTTAAAGAAAAGAAAGCTGAAGCCTAGAAAAGCTAAGTCAACCAGTCTAACATCAAACAGGAAACCAAGTCAGGAATAAGGCTCCAACCTCTAGACTCTAAGCCCATCACTCTTCTTCATTATATATATATATATATATATATATATATATATATATATATATTATCCCCCTCCCCCAAACACAGAATCTAACTGAAGCTCCTAAGGGCAGGAATTATTTCATTTTAGTCTTTGTATTCCCACAGTCACGAACAACACCATGCACATAGTAGATGCTTAGGAAACATTTGCTGAATTCAGATGGATGCCTGTCCCTAAGGCCAAACATCATCAGTTCTTACTATTCATCACTGGTAATAAGCCATGGTTACTTTTATCCCTTAAGTGCTCTGCTCTCCCCACACACCCACAGTCCTGTGGCCATTGTTATCCTTCTGAGGTCTTGGCTCTATGGGTTTGAAAAAACAGGTTTGTCACCATGCTGGAGCTGAAAGGGTGAGCTCTGCTGGCAGGGTGCTGTGTGGGTCAGGCTGTCTTCCTATTACTGAGTTCTTGACCCAGATCATGGCTCCTCAGAAATAACTAAGGGCATCAATAAAATGCTTATGCAATTTCAACCTAAACCGGGTAGTCTGTGTTCCTGTACCCACAAAGGTTTTCCCAAACAAGTGACCAGTCCAATCTTTTTAACACAGCCATGGATTTTTGTTGAAACAGATTGACTCTGGCCAGGGGTCCCCAGGCAGTAATTGTTAACAAGTGATAAGAATGAAACAGAAATGACACTTTTCCCCTTGATGTCCATAGAGGGATTTGGCCCAGGTATAATTCTTCTGTAAAAGGGGTCCCCAAAATGCATGGCCACCAAGCCTCTTACAGTTCTGAGGCGGTAGCTGAAGGAGCATAGTGGTTTAGCTTGTAAAAGGTTCTGGCCTCTTTAAAGCCCAATGAGGCCACAAGGTACAGCAAGTCCTTGTTAGAGGGGAGCAGAGTAGAGCAGACATGGTAGGGAGAGGCGCAGCCCTGGCTTTGCTCCCTCCTGGCTCTCAGGACCCTCACCCACAAAAGGAAGCTGTCAGCCCAGATGACCCCAGAGGCCCACCACAGACTGACCTTTTCCTGAAAGCTGTTGGCCGACAGGTTGTAGATCTCAACTGAGCCGTCCAATCGGGAGACAGCCAGTCTATTGGACTGGTGATTGTACGCCACACATCGGACTCCCACAGGGACATAGTTGAAGAAACGCACCCGATGAACCTTAAATTCACCCATTCCTGCAGAAGGAAATATAATTCATCATTAAGCAGCTACTCCAAGGGACGTGTCTTGTGCAACTGTTCACTGGAGGAATCAAAAGCAGCCTTTACTCTGTGGCTCCTCACCTGGGGAGGGTGAAGGGGAATTAATTCTGAACAATTACTGGTAATGTTATGCCATACATATTGTAGACTCCTTGAGAGCAGGGGCAGTCTCCTACCTTTCTCTGTATACCCCATGCACAGTCCCTAGCACAAAGTAGGCACTTAATAAATGCTTAATGACTGACAACTAATAAACTAAGTTTCTAGAATCTCTTCTTGGTCTGAAGGAATGACAAAACAGAGGATTCATTCGGCAAGTAATTATAAAGTGCCTACTGTGTGTCAGGGATTGTGCCATGTACCAAGAAGAGAGACAAAGACTAACTTACCTCAAACTAGGAGAGGGGGAGAAGGAGACCACAGATGCAACATGAGCACAGAAAAATAATATATCAGACTTGCAAAGTGAATACAAAGTAGCCTGAGGGGGGAGGGGAGGCGAAAACAGGCCTCCGGTAGGAAACCGGGCATTCCATGAAGTAAAAGTAAGGAGACAGACCATTCCAGGCTTGTGCCCAATTTAAAGATATGGAAACAAAGGGTCAGAACTTAAACACCTGGCCCAGAGTAGGATGGTTAGGAAGGTGGGACTGTTCATCCCCCATCTACCTCAATGGGAGGGGATGGAGGTTGTCAAAGAGACCAAAATGTAAGAAGTAATGCACTAGGGAGTCTGGAGACCCAAATTCAAGTCCTGCCCTAGAAACCAGAGGCAGGGTCACTTTGTAGTCCCTTGAGCTTTACTTTACTCATCTGAGAATGGAGACAACAATACTTGCATTACTGAGCCCACAGGGTTGTTGTGAAGAAAGCTCTTTGTAAACCCTGAAACACTGTGTAAAACGAGTTTGGCAGAGGATTTCAGCAAACAGCCAAGGGGGGAGAAGTTCTAAGAAGGGATGTCCATCCAGCTCACAGCGATGCCCTCGGGGTCTGGGGAAGCACATCTGTAACCCCCGACCATGTGCCAGAGATGCCAGCGGGAGCACTGCGCTGCCTGTGGGGGAGATTCAAGGACTCGTGCCATCCTTGTGGGTACAGGGCTCACAGTCTAATAAGGGGTGAAAGATGGACTCAGAGTCCTCTGACTTTGCATGAGCCGTTCCCTCGATTCTCTGAGCCTCAGTTTCCCCCCGGTCAACTGAAGGAGAGGCACTTAGATGATCCTTAAGAATCCTGCCCTGAACCCACAAATCCCTCCATAAATGCTAAGCAGCCAGGAGGCTCACTGGATGGAGGGCTGGACTTGGGGCCAGGAAGACCCGAGTTCGAATTCAGTCCCAGACGCTTCCTGGCTGGGTTACCCTGGGCAAATCAGTTTCCCCATCTGTATGATGAGGGCACTAACAGCACCTCCCCCCCCCCCCCGTTGTTGTGAGGACCAAAAGTGCTTTTGCAAATCTTATGACTTCAGTCTAAAGGTAAAGTTAATGCTGCTATTACTTAACCGGCGACCACTTAGTAGGCTCCTCCTGTATGCATGCCAGGCTCTGGGAATGAGACGTTCCTTGGGAGCCGGCGCCGTAAAAGAGCCACCGGCAGAAGGGCCTCCCGCCGTCCCCCAGGAATCTGGGGGGGGGCGCCTGGCTGGGGGGCGACACCCCCTCCCCCCCACGAGGCAGGGCCGCCTCCCTCCCCCATCGCCACACTCACCTCCGCGGGCCTCAGACCTCCGGCCTCCAGCCCAGCTTCTCCCGCGACTCGCGCTCCCCTCCCCACCCGGCCTCGACCTCGCACCACGTGCGCGCGCTTTGACCCCGGAAGCAGTCATTGGCCCCACGGAGCCGGAAGTGCGCAGACAGTGTTAGCGGCGGCGGACGGTGGCGGCGGGAGGTTCGGTTGTCGCCCGTTGGCCGCGAGGCGCCGCGTTCGGCGGCCGCCATTGCAGGTCAGGCCCCGGGCGGGGAGTGCGGGAGGGGGAGCGGAAGGGGCCCGGGAGGCGAGGGCCGGGGCTCGGGGAGGTGCGGCGGCGGGAGGGCGAGGAGGAGGGAGCTGGCGGCCCCGGGAGGGAGGACGGCGCGGGAAGAATGGCGGGCTAGGGAGGCGGAAGGGGCCGGGGCTGAGGCAGGAGCGGGAGCGAGCGCGGGCGGGCTCAGCGGAGCCGGGCGGGGGCGGAATGGGCTCTAGTCGCGGGCAGCGACCGGGGCCTCGGCGGCAGCAGGGCAGAGCAGGGCAGGGCCGGGTGGGGGCCCTGGGGGCCCTGTGGGCCCGGGAGGACGCATGGAGGGGACCGAGGCGGCGGAGGAGGCGAGGCCGAGGTGGGCCGGCTCGGGGCCGGGAGGGAGGCACGTGGGTCGGGGACTGATGAGTGCGTGGGGGCTGGCATGGCTCGGCGTGCAAGGCCGTGTGATTGAGGGACGCGGGCTGTAGAGGCGGGGCAGACGTGCTGGGGCCGGGGAACCTGGATGGAGAGGGGATCCAGGAAGTTCGAGGGGACCATTTGGAGGGATCCCAGGAAGAGGAGGAGAGGGGGAGGAGAGTGGACTCAGGAAGTGGGGGGGAGGAGCCTGGGCGGGGGCCGGGCGGGCGGCGGGGGCGGGGTGCAGGTATCCCGGGAGGGGGCCTCTCGGGAAGGGCTTCGCAGGGCCGGGAGTGCCAGAGGAAGGCCTCGGGGGAGGAGGAGACCGGGCTTGGGAGAGATGGCGGAAAGCAGGGTCAAGGACCCGGGGTGTGAGTAAGGAGGGAGGGTGTGCACAGATGCTGGAGTAAACTCAGCCCGACCGAAGCGACTTTGCCGGCGCAGCCTGCGGAGGAGCAGGAGCGTGTTGTGAAAGTTACACGTGTACGCATAGTGTCCACACACATTTTTGAAGCCCACCCCTCCCGATGAAAAGTTCTGAAACATCAGTCCCCATACACATGGTGCCCCTCTGGGGGGAGGGGGGCCAGGGTCTGTGCATCCACATGAGCCTGTCAGTAGACAGGATGCCACGAAAACACTGTTAATAAAAAGATGTCATCTTCTTTAAAACCACATTAACTGTTCGTGTTTTGGAAGAAAGCACATGGAAAAGTTCATGATATTATAGAGTAGAAGTCCATCCTGTGAAGCAGTCTGGTGGTGATCCAAGTTTCATGTTGCTCACACCATTTCTCAAGGATCATCTAGTATGATCCCATCATTTTACTGCTGAGGAAACTCAAAACATCCCTCTTCCCCCCAAGTTAAATAATTTGCCTAAGGTCACATGGGTAGAAAGTCAGTGTGGTGGGATTCAAATCTAAACTTCAGCACTCTTCAAACTATGTTCTGAAACTTAACATGGTAGCTACTAAATGAAATAATGGTAAAAAAAAAAAAAAGCTCTTTGCAGGTGGCTAGGTGGCACAATGAATAGAGCACCGGCCCAGGAGTCAGGAGGACCTGAGTACAAATATGGCCTCACATTTAATACTTACTAGCTATGTGACCTTGGGCATGTCACTTAATCCCAATTGCCCTGCCCTCCTCCCCCTCCAAAAAAAAAAGCTCTGCACAATATCTTACACATAGTAAGCACTATTTAAGTGTTACCTATTTTAAGGAAGTTTCTGGAGAAGTAGAGGAAGCCATTATGATTAAATTCACCTGGCCCTTCAAGTAGTAGTTCAAGATGGAGCCAACATAAATTGTATTATGTAGAAAATAATTCTTTCGGAGCTATAAAATTGGAGCATGTTTTCTCCTAGATATGTATTCTAAGCCCAAATTTTATATCTTGAACTTTATAGGGAAACCCTTGGAAAGAGTTTAAGAAATTGACTTTAGAAATAATTAAAATTTAAAGTTGGTATTAGGGAAAGGGATCCCTAAGATCACAAAATAGAAGGATTATCATTTGAATAATGAAATATATTATGCGAAATATCCACTAAATATTCCTTTTTAAAATTTCAGCTTTTGTAATTACATCAAACCTTTGGCTAGGTATTAAATAAGTTGTCCTTTAGGCTTTCTGTATAGCTCCTTTTCCTCGAGGGCACTCTTATTAAAATAAGTAACTTTAAGTGCCTGTTAGTTATTCATGATGAACTCTTTGACATGAGTTTCATTTTTTTTAAGTGTTCTCATTTTAAAAATTAGGAATCTGAATTTTAGACAGATTAAGGGAATTTCCTAAAATCAAAGCTGACCAGTAAACTGGACTACCAGTCTATTCATTATTTAAGTTCACCTTGTCCTAAGAAACAAAGACATGCATTTTAGATTGAATGCTTTAATTTCTGGGAATGTGAAACCATTTTCTATGACATCTCCCTTCCTGAGGTTTTCCAAGTGGAATATACAGTTTTCCAGGGTTCAATATACCAAGAAGAGTTCAGTATTTTAGCAACCAGGAAAGACAAAGAAAGACAGCTAGATACTGACTGTTGTAAAGAACGCATCTCCTGAAGTGATGGCATGTATTCAAATTCACAGTATTTGAAATTATAATTCTATGAAATATGGTATAGATGTTTTTTCCCCCTGGCCAACTGACAAATACAGTAACTACTTTGATGTCCCTGTGCAAATCAATTAATTTTACTTTGACATTAATTCCTTAAAACCACATACTTGAACATTTTTTTTTGTCTCGTCTCTCAGCATCTGTCTTGTCTCTCCTGCAGTGCCGTAGGTGCTCGATAAATGGGCCATGAATGAATAACATAAGAATGAAGTTAATGTTTATAAAGCATATTGAAATTTTAAGTATCAGAAGGAAATAGAAATGAAAAATATTTCCCAAAGTATAAGTCCATCATTAACTTTACCCAGTATACCCTACAGCCTTTTTTTCCTTTTTAAAAAATAGCCGCCTTTTCAACTGCCTTGAGTTATTCCATACACTTTCATCTCCCTAGATCTGTATTACTTCTGTGGGTTTGAATGTTTTTATATTGGCCCAGAGTTAAAAAAACAAAACAACTTAAGTCATAGTCTTATCAAAACTGGATTGCCACTTCTAATGTCATTAGATTTATGCTTCCTAGATGCCTTGTAGGAAAAAACCAATTGAAGTGGATTTGAGGAGCACTTTCATTGCCCTGCTTTTAATTCAATTGCATAACTTAATGGACCAGTATAATTAGTGGATCAAAGTCTACCTGTGAAATATTGTCACCTTGCTGCTGTCACACATTCCTTTCTGTATAGATCAAATTTTAAGAGTTTCAAAGGCCAGGCTCAGTTAATTTTCTCAGATTGAATAATGTTTGAAATATGAGTAGTCTGGAGCTTCAAAATTTTCTTGTCAGTTTTCATTGTGAACGCTGTTTGCTTTAACAAGATTTGACCTGTACTCTGTGCCTTTTTCTTTAGCAACAGATGTGCTCTAATATTACATTTCCTTCAACCCCACTTTCTAGAGTCACAAATTGGACCCCTTAACCTCTAGTCTCATCATAGCCCAAATGATATATCCAATGGGCCATAAGCTTTAAGCCTACCCAAACCCTAAAAAGTAAAATATTTAGGTACATGAAGTAACAGTGAGATCAAGAAGCAAGGAAGGGAATAAACAACATAGAGTTTTATGATAACAGGAGATTCCTGTATTCTGAAGCAGAGCCTGAGAATATTTCTTTGCCAGTTAGCTAAACTACGTGTTCTTTATTCTGGGGAATAGACTATGCACAGAAATAGTCCCAAATCAACTTGGTATACAGTAATGCCTGTAACTTGACTGCCAGCACTGACAGCTGCTGGAATACCCAAACTGAGTTTAAGTTTTTAGTAGTATTAATTTTTTTTTTTTTGCTTTTTGGAGGGAAATTGGGGTTAAGTAACTTGCCCAAGGTCACATGGCTAGTATTTTTGTGTGGGTGTTGTGTCTGAGGTCGGAACCGAACTCTGGTCATCCTGACTCGGGGGCCGACACTCTACTCACTGCACCACCTAGCCACCCCTGGTAGTATTAATTTTGCCAGAGCAGCTGCCAAGAAGATAGGTACATTTCAGGCATCCTTCTGTGACAGTGGTAGAGAATGGGGACTTTAAGGTTTGTGTCAGAATGTACCCATCTCAACAACTTTTAATCTTCCAAGTCACGAGATAGTAAGGGCTAAACCTAGCAATGGAATTGTACACTATAACCTCAGAATGTTTAAGTACTGCACTGTATCACCTGTAAAACCTTGGCTGAGTCATTAAATCTCTGAACCTCATGTTCCTCATCTGTATGAGGAAGAGATTGCTTGGAGGATCTTTGAAATGAGAGGATCATCAAAAAATGCTCTCCTTTTTGAACCTAAATCCTATGATTCTTTTTGCTTTCTTTTGAATACAAATGTATAGTGAAATTAACCTTTCAGAACAGATGCCTGAATTATTTCTGTGCTCTAGAGTCAGTGAAGTTATTGATAGTTGCTAGCCAATAACTTGGAGTTCTTGTCTACCTCTCACCCTGATTCATTAAGTAACTACACAACATCTTACTTAATAAGCAAGTGTTATAAATTATTCTTCCTGGATTAGTTCTTGGCCAAGAAACTGGAAGGAAGGAATGGCAGAATAAGGTGTGGTGCACACTGTATCTTAAATGCTGGCCCATAATTTTTTTAAATATTTGCCCATCAGGGACTGATTTTTATTCCATTAAGACCCCATTGATCTCCAGAGTTGCTGGTAACCATATATTCTGAACTCCAAATCTAGTGATGTGGTCTGACAGACTTATTTGCCATCATTGTCAGGAGGTCAACTCTGAAATAGTACCATGCCAGAGATCTGGAACATGGAGGTGCTGCTTTTGAATTGAAAAAACTCAGCAGAGTGTTAAGAGAAAGTTCTTTTACTTTACCTCCTTAGTAGTCTGCTGCTTCTCTGCAGCTATCTGTTCTTATACTGTAACTTATACTCATTTAGGTTAAAAAAAAAAATCACATCATCAGTCAAAGTTATTAGCAGGGGCAGCTAGGTGGTGCAGTGAATAGAGAACCGGCCCTAGAGTCAGGAGGACCTGAGTTCAAATCCAGCCTCAGACACTTAGCATAAAGCTAATCGTGCGACCTTGGACAAGTCACTTAACCCCAATCGCCCTACCTTCCCCTCTCCAAAAAGCAAAAAAAATAAAAGTTATTAGCAGCTGGGTGGTGGAGTGGCTAGAGTGCTAGACCTAGAGTCAGGAAGACCTATGTTCAGATTTAACTTCAAACACTAGCTGTGTGACCCTTGGTGAGTCATTTAACTTCTGCCTCAGTTTTCTCATTTGTAAAATGGGGACAGTATTAGCACCTGCCACCCAGATGGTTGTGAAGATCAAATGACATGATGTTTGTAAAACTCTTTGCAAACAGCATGCGCTATATCAATGCTAGCTATTAACTATTTTTTCTAAATATAGGCCTTGATTAACCCACAAACTTTAGGATACCCCTCCTCCCAAGTGTTTTACATTTAGGCTTTCCAGGTGTTTAGTCTGCCCATAATTTGTGACTAATTTTTTTCCCATTTCTACATATCAGTTTTCCTTTAGAGAGTTAAAATTCTCTGTGATTTATAGAAATGTGTTTTCTGTGGAAATAATGAACTGCTTTTCAAACCCAGAAACGGTTTTTTTTAGGACTATCAATATTGCTATTTTCTTGTCTTTTAATTCCTTTAGAATCTCCTTATTCTACTCATTAACTACCTCATGGTTTCCTGGGTTGAATTATATCTTATTCCTCAGAAACTCTAGTTTTAGTTGAAGTCCCAATCTGACTCTCTAATGTGTCATAATGAAAAGAAAGATGAACTTGGAATTCAAAGACCAGGGTTTGAATTTGAGCCGTAATTGTTTCACCAGAGTCAAACCATTTGTCCTCTCAGCCTCTGTTTTCTAATGTATAAAAAGATAATGCTTATACCACCTGTTTGATAGGGGGATTATAAACCATGCAGTATTAGTAGTTGTTGGTTTTTTTAGCGTTAGTTATTTTTTTCCCCATTGTACTTCTGCCTGATTTATCTGTATTCATTGTTGGCACCAATAATTCCTTTTCATGGTACTTTTTCCTCATGTTTGTTATTTGAAATCTAATGAAATTTCATGAGGTTTTGAATTTTTGTATACTTTCTCATTCTTCCCATGAACAAATGTTAAGATCTTAAGAAGCTGATGTTTAAAAATTTGGGGCTTTTTAAAATCCCTCCCAAGCTAAACCTAATAGGCAAATGAATCTGCCATGTGTGATGATCAGGATATTAATTTCAAAATATGTAGTTTATTCTCATTGTTGTTTAAACTTTCTTTTGGATAGTACACAAATTTGCCACAAGATGACACTATTGTATAAGACAAATCTCAGTATGGTACATCTGGTTTCCCTTGTCTGTGGGAAATGGCATGGACTTTAGATGAGTCCCTAAAACATTCACAAGAATGCTTAAAATGATGCTATTGACATTTTCTTGCCCTAATTTTTGCTGGAGACCTTTTGTGTTTCAAAATAATCTAGAGTGATTGAGTTTGGGAGGGAAATTAATGAAGTTTACATTGTATCCCCTGGAAAAAACAATCCTGAAGTTGTTGAAAAAAGTTTTTCCTCTTTGGCAAAGAAGAAAGCATCAGATTGTCCTTATGTAAATTTTCTCTTTTCTCTTCTTAGCTTTTCTTCAGTTTGCTTTTCTGAAAGAAAAAAGCTGATGGTGCAAATTGTGATTTCCAGGTGAGTGAATCCATGTTGATACCTTTTGTCATCGTAGGGTGAATAGTAGGGGTTGGATACGTTTGATGTTTTTCTGAAAGAGCTAAGATCCCAGAGTGCATCTGCACAGATCCTTGCATTTCAACCTTTAGTTCAGTACCTAACACTACCCACTTCCAATAAACTTTTGATTAAAAAAGAATGGCTGAGCCTTTTATGGGTGGTATACTGCCCATCCTTAACCCCTCAAAAATATTGTAACCACCAGCCCTTTGCTTGCAGTGCTGGGGCTGGAGGCTTGGCAGAATGGGTGCTGATGGAGCTACAGGGGGAGATCGAGGCTCGCTACAGCACTGGATTAGCTGGAAACCTCCTGGGAGACCTACATTACACCACCGAGGTGAGGGGGCTTTCCTTACCCTGCCTAACGCCTCAGAAAACACAAGCCACAGTAAGGTGGCCCTCCCAGAACCCAGAGTGGGGACTGCCCTAAGGTTTGTTATGTGAGGTCTGGCTAATGTCCTCAGGAATCCAGTCATGCTCCTCCCCTACCTCTGAAGTATCAGAGAAGTTTTACTTTGGGGTAACTGGAGAGGTGGTATTTCTAAAGATGGAGAATGTATTTTTCTTTGTGACTGGGAAATGCACAGAGGGAGGGGGAGCAAATGTAGCATCTCAGTGTGGTGCTGCGTCAAGAAATGCCAGAGAGTAAGGCAAAGGACCTGAACAGGTTAATGGGGAAGCCTGAGTTTTATCTTGCCCTGAACCTCAGGTATCTTTTTGTTTTTGTTTTTCCTTAAAGGGAATTCCTGTGCTGATTGTGGGGCATCATATCCTATATGGGAAAATTATCCAATTGGAGAAGCCATTTGCTGTCCTGGTAAAAAGTGGTTCTGGGGAACAGGAATGTGATGAAAGTGGCAGACAGACAGCAACTTGGTACCTAGCGAAAGCACTAATAAAGACCAAGATTCTCTTCAAAACTCGCCCAAAACCCATTATCACCAACGTTCCCAAGAAAGTATGAAAGAACCAAGGATTTTTTCTAGAGAGCGGCCAACTCCCTGGACTCGTGCCCCATTCCCATCCCGAGGACGGATAGACGGTTCCCTTGGTTCACCGATGGCTCCTGTTTTGAATGCAGGCAACACAATGGGGGTAAACCCTGATCCTTTTCTTTTAGCCAGTGTTCTTGGTGGAAATCTGACTCGATTCCCAACTGGCCCTCTTGCCAGAAATCCAGCTCCTTTCTCAAAGCCATCTGGCTCATTGGCCTCAGGTCCACCTTCCTTCCCAGCTGGTGCCCGTGACTCAAGTGTGGTTCCTTTTCCAAGGGGGATGAATCCTCCAAGCACAAGCTCAGTTCCTTTCCCAAGGTCAGGTGGCCCACTTGGCTCAGGTCTAAACCCTAGAGCAGGCATTGCCACTGGTGCAGGTCCTATGACGAACCCTAGGCCAGGTGGGCTCACAGGCACAGGTCCTATGACGAACCCTAGGCCAGGGGGGCTCACCAACACAGGTCCTATGTCTAACCCTAGGCCAGGTGGGCTCACCAACGCAGGTCCTATGTCTAACCCTAGGCCAGGTGGGCTCGCCAACGCAGGTCCTATGTCTAACCCTAGGCCAGGTGGGCTCACCAACACAGGTCCTATGTCTAACCCAAGGGCAAGTGGTCTTCTGGCTACAGGTCTTGACCCCAGAGCAGGTGGTCTAGGCTCAGGACCCGGTCCTGACCTAAGAACAGGAAGTTCACTAGGCACAGGTCTTGGCCCTAACCTAAGGGCAAGTGGCCTAATGGGCACAAGCTCTGGTCCTGACCCCAGAGGAAGTGGATTCTTGGGTACTACTGGCCCTGGTCCCAATTCTAGAATGGGTGGCCTGGGCGCAGGCGGCCTGGGAGCGGGCGGCCTGGGAGCGGGCGGCCTGGGCGCGGGCGGCCTGGGAGCGGGCGGCCTGGGCCCGGGCGGCCTGGGCGCGGGCGGCCTGGGCCCGGGCGGCCTGGGAGCGGGCGGCCTGGGCCCGGGCGGCCTGGGCGTGGGCGGCCTGGGAGCGGGCGGCCTGGGCCCGGGTGGCCTGGGAGCGGGCGGCCTTGGCTCGGGTGGCCTGGGCTCAGGTGGTGTTGGCACCAGCAATCTTGGCACAGGTGGCCTGGGTGCAGGCAGCCTAGGTGCAGGAGGTCTGGGTGCAGGCAACCTGAGTACAGGCCCAGGACCAGGTCTCAACCTAAGAACCAGTGGTCTCTCAAACACAGGGCATGTCCCTGATCCCAGGGCAAGTGGATTTCTGGGCACAGGCCTTGGCCCTAACTCTAGAGTTAGTGGCCTAGGCACAGGTACAGGTCCTGGTCCTAACCCAAGAGCAGGTGCCCCGGGACCAGGCCCGGGTCTTAACCCAAGAGTAGGCCTGGGAACAGGCCAGGGCCCTAATCTGGATCCCAGGGCAGGTGGTCTCTTGGGATCAGGAGCAGGTCCCAATTTAAGACCTGCTGGTCTCATAGGCACAGGATCTGGTGTTGATTTGAGAGCATCTGGATCTCTGGGTATGGATCTTGCTCCCATTTTAAGGGCAGCTGGAATCCTTGGAGCTAATTCAGCCCCTTTCTCACAGTCATCTGGAAATATGGGTCCAAATCCATCTTCCATGACACGAGCAACAGGTCCTATAGGCCCAAACTCAGGTCCTGGTTCTAGGATAGTTGGCCTTCCAGGTCCAAATTCCTCTTCTATGCCAAGGGCTACTGGCCCCTTAGGTCCTAATTCAACTCCTTTCTCAAGGCCAACTGGCCCCTTAGGTGTAAACTCAGCTCCCTTTCAAAGGGGGACAAATCCTGCAGGCTTGAACCCAGCTACATTTTCCCAGCCCACCAGCTCAAACCCACCTACCTTTCCACGTTCCACTGGTCTTCAGGCATCCAGTACAGCAATTTTTCCAAGGTCATCTGGCCCCCTGGGCCCAAACCCAGCTAACTTCCCAAGATCAGCTGGACTGCAAGGCCCAAGTTCAGCTACTTTCCCAAGATCCACTGGCCCACTAGGTCCTAGTCAAGTTCCTTTTCCCAGGTCTGCTGCTGGTTCACTAGGTCCTACACCAGCAAGTGCTCCAGGCATAAACCCAGCTCCGTTTCCAAGGCCATCTGGTCCCCTGGGTATAAACCCATCTTTTCCTAGGGTCAATGGCCCCATATTAAAGACTGTGGTAGCATTTCCTAGGAGTGGAAGCCTTTCCGGCCCTGGCCCAAATTTTCCTAGACCAGGTGGCCCATTGGCTGCAATGTACTCAAATGGAATGCTGCCACCCTAGAGACCACCCCCTTCCCACCTAGGCTACATTGGCTGCAAGTCACCATGACTCTGGGCAAGATGGAGAGAGCTGTGTCCTGAAGGCCACGGTGAGGCTTGACTTGATCGCCATTTCTTTCCACGGCATATTTCTCCAATGAAGATGGAGTCTTCGCTTTGCTTGTGAGAGAAGAACTCTGGCAGGCAAACTCAGCCCTAAGGATGGGGAGAAAGACTCTCAGCCTCAGACTCTCAGTGTCCCGTAGCCTGTGGTGCTTTCTCACTGCTTTGTGCCGAGTTCTCTCTTTGTTACTCATTTCTTGGATTGTTCTCCTGGACTTTTCCTCAGGGATGCATAGGCCTGCCAGTCCCAGCTCATTCTGTACTACCATCTTCCCTACCAGAGAAACCCAGGTAGCTGCTTTTGTTAATTGTGTTCCAGTTTCAAACATTACTCAGTAACTTTGTATAGAGCAGCTCTGACTGGATAGTCCTTTTCAGTTCTAAGTAAAGCTTATTTCTTTATGCCACAAACTGGACATTGGCCATCTCTGGAATCCACAGGAGGCCAAAGTTGTGAAGCAGCTTCTCGCCTGCCCTTCTCGCTACTGTTACTCCCAATCAAAGAACCTCAAGATTTTGAATTGATGTTGGCTTTGGGACCTGGGGGTGGGGGGGATGGGAGGTAAAGGGGAGGGGGAGGGGAATAATCACTGCTTTTCAGCCTGGTATAAAGGCATTGTTGGTGTTTCATTCTACAATATATCATTTCTTACTGTTTCTTTAATAAATGGGATGGGAGGTTGCCGATTTTGAGCCCATTTTGTTACCTGGCCAGGGGGAAGGAACCTCACCCATGAGTTTTAATTGTTTTGGCTGAAGTTGGCCATGAGCCTGCATTCTCTTCTGTGTAGCTTGTCTAGTTGCTTTTGCTGCAGGGATAAGAAAGCTTAAGTTTGTGTTCACAGCTGAAGCTCTCTTACTCATCAGCCTGATAATTTATCAAGGATTTTGACCCAAATTACAACCTGAATTAGGTCCCAATTGTATATAACATCTTTTAATATTGTCCTGAGCTAAATGCACAATCACCTTTTGACAGTTTTGTCAGTTAAATTGACTGAGTTTCTGTTGGAAATTATCGGGGAAAGTGGTTGGATGGCAAATAAACCAGAGAGGTGGAAGTTAAATTTTAGTTCTTGTTCACTTAACGACTCTGGTGGTATCAAGCACCGTGAATCTTCTACATTTGGGAAACAGAGATCACAGTCATACTATGTGATACAATGAATGTATATTACCTGGCAGACTCTCATAGCCCTATCTCAATTTCCAGGTTTAGGGCTCCTTGGTAGACACTTAAGTTTTTACATTGAATAACAAGGGGGATGAGAGCCTCAGAAACAAGACTGCTGTTCTTGTGTGCAAGTTTTTTTTATTTTGACAAATACATCATAGTATAAAAATTTTGACCTTTCTGAAAAGTGAAAAAAATGCAGGTAAAAAATAAATACATTTACAAATCATTGTAGAAATAAGTAAATACAAAAGATCAGAAAAACCCTAAATTCCTCATTAAAATGGGATTTGAGAGAAAAACCAAATGTTTTCATTAATATAAAGTGTCTTCCCTTGCATGAAATAGGGATAAAGCTGAAGATGTTTGGTTTTGTGTTTTACAGAAAATGTAAAAAATAACTTATAAAAACCAGTCGAGGTTGAAAGTTGTGAGCCCACTTATCTGCTTCTGCTCCTTTTCTGTCTGGGAATCCGGTAACAGTAGCAGGATTAGAGAAACTCTGATGGTAGAAAGCTAGGAAAGACCTATTCCTTTTTAAACCATCTTGTTTTACGTAAAATTGAGAAAAGTTAGCCCGTAGTTAAGTCTGAACCTTGCATTAGCTGGCTGGATTTCCTCCATTATTTAGCTCAAAATAGTCTGCTACATAGCCAGCAAAAGCTCAGAAGGAACTAGAGCCATTGTCTCTGGCCTCTTCCTCATCTTTGATGGCCTGGCCTGATGTTAGTGCCTGCCAAGAAGTATACGGTTTCTGTGATGCAGCAATAGCTGGCGGCACCCAGAAGACAAACTTTTGAAAAGAAAAGCACCATAAGTTAACCCAATTGCCATTAGAAGCACATTTCATTCCCTTGCAGGAAGCAGCAGGTGTTCTAGAGGCTTTTTCCTAATCATTTGCCTTTCAATTGTTAGTATTGGCTCAGTAGTGAAGGGTTAGGTCAGCAACACTACCATGGTCTTGCTAAACATGGATACTCAAGCCAGAGAGGAGTTAAACGTCCATGTTAAACCCAAGAATTGAGAATAGACAGACAACTGATGGTAATTTAGCCAATGAGATGTAGCAAGAGATGAGACAACTTTGGGAACAGGAAACACCCCATTTCCTAGTTTTGTGTTGCCTAGAAATAAGCAAAGCAAACATAAAGCTGAAAATTTGAGAAAGCTAGGGGAATAGGATGGAGAAACCCACCATTAGGGGTATAAGAATAAAGAACTATACCTATAAACTATAGTTGACTGAGTCTAGACAGCAGGTTGTGGAGGCAAGAGGCTGGAGTTCATATAATAAGCAATAGCTTGTTGGGGTCAGTCTGAAATTCAAGTCCAAGCAACTTCATAAATATCATCGACCTGTCCCTAGTCACTCCAAAGAGTTAACTGTTTTGGGTAGACTCATCTGCCATTTGAGAACACTGGCAACAGTGCTGAAGGAGAAAGAGAAGTGGTGCAGTAAAAATGTGATCCCCATGGATCTAGATGACTTCATAAATCCTAAGCATTAAATAATTGTGTTATAATTTCTGAAGTTCTTGCATGTAGATAGAAAAAGCAAAGAATGGAAGTTGTCATGATCTCAAAATTCATCTCAGGGTTTGAGTAAAGGGAATTGAGGTGCCTAAATCCTGTTCCTTTACAGGTCTGTTCGGTTACTGGCCAAAACAGACCAGCCGATAAAGAGCTAGCAATGACCCTGACATCAAAAAGCAACAATGGTGGGCCATGTCTATACAAGAAGACTGAAGTTGGACCAGTCCTAATCCCGAATTCCAATTTTAAGAATTACATCCATTACATTCCTAAAATTCACTATGGCCTGTAGCGTGTTAAAAACATAGGTGATTTACATGCATACCTACCCCTTCTCCCTGGTATAAATTCACCTTTAACTGCTACTGGTTTCCTGCTGGTTTGGTTCACTCCCTGGGTATTCAGGAACACAGAAAGGTCTTCAAACTAAAGCACCATCCTCAGACCTGTTCCCTGATCCCCAGAAGCCAGCCTATGTCCTCAGGACAATCTTACAGATCTGGTGATTGGAAGTGGAGGTGCAGCTGACCCAGCTCTTCCATTTGCTCATGACTGATTTCCTTTTAGGTAGGGCTAGCTAACTCTATAAGAAGCTGCCACTAAATGGAGGCCATCCTCAAATGTGCAAGGCACACTTTGCTCTGGATTATTCCTGGGCCTCAGGGAAAGGAAACAATCTCCAGAATCCATTGTCAGTGTGCAGAAGCAGGAAGCCTAGAAACGTGGCCAAGAGCCTGAGTGTCCAAGGAATCTGGTGACAGTTTCATTTGAATCCATGGGATGGATGCTTCAGGCCACAATACAGGTCAAACTCCTTTGCACTGAAACTTGTCCTTTGGACAACGGTTAAGAAAACAAGGACACAGCACTCCCTCCCTCCCGCCCGCCCGACCCATTTCCTTTTCTCAAATTGGTAGGAGTCAAGTTTACCCCTTCCCCTCCCTGGCCCATTGCACTTTTCCCACATTGGTCAAAGAGCTGCCCTTGCTGGTCACACCTCAGCAAATGCCAAGCTGTATTGCTCAGGCTTTCTTCCACAACGTCGGGCAATGATGGCCAAATACAGCATAAGGAGTGCTACCCAATAGCAGGCATATAAGATAGCCCCAGATACTAGGAAGGCCAGCTCTGTTTCACTGAAAAGGTCCTGGCAATAAGCTGTATAGGCCAACCCTCCCAGAAGGACTGCTACCCAAATGGACACAGGGATGAGGCCAATGAAGTTCACAACAATAGTTTTTCGGCCTGAAGTGCCCCACCCAGACTTGTTGATGGTGGCAATGGCAAAGATCTTGGCCGGCAGAAGGCTGGACATGTAAAGGAGTGAGTAAAGGGACATGAATATCATTTCTGCATTGCCCCGAAGGAAGCAAGCATAAGTAGCCTTGATGATGCCCACAAGCTGCACTGTTAGCAAGAAGAGGAGGATGTTCCAGACGCGGCCCCGATAGAACAACTGGATAACGGTAGCAATAAGAAAGAAGGGAAAGAAACCTGTCACCACAGACTCATAGGTCATCCATAGGTGGTGCTTATGGAACCACAAGGAATTGTAGAGCCACTCCCGGAAGTAAGACTTGCTCCAGCGGGTCTGTTGGTTGAGCCAACGGAGGTACTTTGTAGGGGTCTCTGTGAGGCACTTTGAGCGTGCAGTGTACTTAGTTTGGTAGCCAAGGCTCAAAACTCTATTGGTAAGGTGCCGGTCATCCCCAAAGCTACACTTGCTGCCCAGGAATTTCTGGTGGTACCAGTCTTCTAGGAACTGTTGAAGAAGGGTGTTCCGGTACATGCCTAAGGGCCCGCTTATGCACTGAACACACCCAAAATAGGACTGGCAGGCCCTTTCCACATTAAAGGCCATCCAGTACCGCACACTGCTCAAGAAGGAAATCCAGGAGTCATATTTATTGAGAATCTGAAAAGGAACAAGAAAACTCGTTAGCTTCAACACCCTCTGCATTTCTCTGCCAACTAGAGTCAACAAACACAAACATCTAGATCTTTATGGAATTCATGGGTTTTCTGATCCAAAACATCTCTAGGTCTTTCTGCCACTTAGAAACAGCATAGGGAGTAAAGGAGACATTGCTAAAGGGCTACTCTGGTTCCCAAGGAAAATTTTCAGCTTCCAGTTCTGGGCTGGCTAGTGAAGGAAAATTGGAGGGTGGCAGAAAATAATCAAGCCCAAGCCTAATTTCCTAGGCACCCAGTTCCAATTCCATACTGCAATTTGCCATTCTGTTTACTAACTTCAAACTTTGTAATTTTATTATCAAATGGTAAAAGCCAGGACCTTAATGTTATGAAGAGATAGCAAATTATACCTTGACAGACTGGTGAGGAAAGAGAATGCTCTCCCTCCTCATCTCTGCTGCCTCATTTCCCTGGCTTCCTTCAAGTTCCTCCTTTCTGCAGGAAGTCTTTCCTGATCACCCTTAATGGTAGTACCTTCCCTTTACTGGATCATTTCCCATTTATCCTGCATATATCTTATTTGTACACAGTGATTTACATATTGCCTCGTTTATTAATGAGCTCCTAGTGAGCAAGGATTGTCTTTTGTTTTTCATTAACTTCCCAGCACTTAAGTACAGCACTTGGCATGGGATAGGTGCTTAATAAATGCTTATTGACTGATGGACCTCTACTGTCCTGCCCAATAAGGACTTTTCCCTATAAGCAGTACCTCTTAGAAGAGAATCTGGACCCCTACTGTCATTAACTGAATGGTGGATCCCTGAGAGTTCTTTAGTCCCCAAAGGGAATCCCCAAAAGGGAACATCTTGAGTTTTTTGAAGAGCTGCTCAAGGACAAGAGATTCCCATCTTAAAGAATAATCACTGACCTTTTCCTAAGAAGACCTGATTGTCAAATGGTCCAAATTTTCCCCACTGGAATCTAAGTCTTCTGTATCTACCGCTCTTAAATTCCATTCTCTTCTCTCCAGAGCTACCCAGGTTAGCCACACAAAGTAGGAAAACTATGTTCTTCCCACCCCAAGTCCAGTGCTTTACTCTGGCCACATCAAATGAAAAAGAAATATGCCAAGAGGGCACCCCTGGGAAATCCCTAAATATGTCTTACTTGGACATCTCCCCCGACTCCACCCACTTGGGGATCCTCCTCCAGAACTCGAAGCATCTCCACAGTACATGCTGGATCCAGCACTGTGTCTGAGTCACACACCTAATGGAGTAAGCACACAGAGTCAGCACCTCTCAGGCTCAGATCCCCAGACCCCATGAAGTCCCTTTGATCATTTATCACTACCTCTTTCAATATTCCCCCACCCTCCCTGCTGTACCATTTTGCATTTGAGTGAGGAAGATAGTTTAAGGAGAAGTTCCAAGCTCATTGGCAATGTCTTGTTTCAGATGATTTACCTGATGCCAGGAGCAAAGGGATCTAAGCCAAATGTAAGGAATGGGGTAGAGAGAGGACGGTAAGGTTTGGGTTCTAGGTTTCACACCAAATAGGCCGAGAATGAGAGGGATACCTAGCCCCTAATGAGGAGCCTTCTCTGGGGCTACTGGCTGGAAGCCTTGAAGATGAAAACACCCAGCATGATAGCTAGTTTTAGCTCCTGTAATAGAGCCCCTATATATACAAGAAAATTTTTGATTTGGGGGAGCAGGTGTGCAGGAACAACTCCTGTGACAAACACTAGCTGATCTGCCCAATCAACTCAGAACCCCGAGGAAACTGATCTGTCATATCACCTCCTTTCAGATTCCAACATTTATACAACAGGAGATTAAAAGGGAAGTCCAGGAAGTTTAGCAATTCAGATAAGCCCAATCACAAGAGAGTAGATCGACTTGAAGCAGGATAGAAGAGGTTATAGCTACCAAAGTCAATTCCCAGACTATAGCACCTGCATGCAGCATGAGGCTTAGAGCTTCAAAGGAATTAAAAACTTCTGCTGAAGCCTGTATAACCTCTATCTGATTGCTTACTGTTTCAGGGAGGAGAAGAAGGATAGAATTTAGAACTCAGAACTTTAAATAAAAATGTTAAAAAATTGAAGGAAAAAAACCAAACCTGCTGAAGAAAGGCCTGAAAGTGGCAGAGGTTCTCTCTTAGCAAGAGCTGCAGAAGTCCTTGGGAACTGGGAGGCTAACCTAATGCCCTTTTAGGTTTTTCCAGAAAAAGTAAAAGGTAGCTAGCTGTATACTCTATACTCTAGGAAATAATCCGATGCTGATGAGACCAAGCTCCAGAGATTATATTTACTACGTATACTCCTTTTGCTTTTATTTTTGGGTTCCACTTCTTATAATTGTGATTGAGGGACAAGCCACGGCCACTTGAAGGACAGCTGCCATAGCCTTCTCTTGGCATGTCTAAACCATGCCTATGACTAAACCCACAAATCTCATCTGGAGAAATTAAATTGAGCATTATTCTAATCTAGGAATGAAGGAAAAGCATTTATCAAATTATAACTATGTGCAAAGCATTCTCTAGGCACTAGAGATATAAACAGAAAAGTAGAGTCCTTCTCTCAAGGAGCTCACATTCTGACAGGAGAGATAAGACACAGGAAGGTTTTGCCTGTAAACCAGACAGAAGGACCCCTAGGGTTAGAGAAGGCCTGTCAATGGTCAACTAGTTCAGTTCATATTACAGTGAGGAAAGCAAGACCTGGCAGGTTAAGTGATCTGCTCAAGGTCATATATCTCCTTAAGAGTCAATGTTGTGTCTGGGGTCAGAGTATAAGACCGTTATCCTCCACACTTCGGTTCTTGATAAAACCTAGCACTAGTCTGTCCTGTCTGCCTCCTCCAACTTTTACTGGGTCCACATTCTAGGTCAGTCAACAATCCAGTTGCTGACTTCAAACTTAAGTCTCTACAGAAACAGAATGGCACATGTAGCCTACTCAGTCTGACATAAGAAAACAAGGTGGACAAGAATAGTTCACTGACACACTTAAAATTTCAAGCCATTCCTCTCAAAATTGAAAAAAAAATTGTCTAGAGATCAATTTTTAAAATTTCACTTCCGCCGATTACTAAAAACTTCAATAATAATATTAGCTAACATTTATATTGTGTGTGTTGTGTGCCAGGTACTGTGCTAAGCACTGCCCAATTATTATCTCATATGATCCACATACAATTCTGGAAAGTAGGTGCTGTTGTTATACCCATTTTACAGATAAGGAAATTGAAGCAAACAGAAGTTAAGTGACGGGCACAGGGTCACCTAGCTAGTAAATGACTGAGATGTATTTGAACCCAGGTCTTCCTGATTTCAGGCCCAGTGCTCTATCCAGAAGCACAATTGACTGGAGTATACCCTTTTTATTCTTTGTTCAGCCTGCAATGGAGACACCAGCAAGGTATAAAATAACCAAGTGGGTTGTTGGAGCTACAATTCATCTACAATTTGGTCAGAATAAAAGAAGTTTAGGTCATCCACAAATGGAATAATCCAGAGCATGTTGACAACATTACTTCCAGAGGACTCTCCCAAACTAATAAAAGATTCCCAGAATCCTCCTCCCTGGACTCTAAGGATACCTTACCCAGAAGAATTCGCTCATTCCAATATTCCATATCCCGTTTTTCCTTAAAATTCAACTTGAAATAATTTCCCTCTCTGCTTCTCCTGTCCACTTTCCTAAAGGGATTCATTCCTTCCCGGATGACTAAGGATACCAAGGCAAGAAGCATCTTCTCTGGACTGGACTGTTTGGAAGTCAGAGTGTGGTTTTCTCCCTCTCTGAGAAGAGGCATGAATTGAAATCTTGGGTCAGGAAGAAGGATGCACCTGTTTCTAGTCCTAGCAACATACATCAAATCCCCAACTCATCGGGACCAATTATCCTTTGCTGATTCTGCCTTTAGGCAGTTATCCCGCATCAATAAAATGGAAAGAAAACAAGCACCTGGGACACAGCCACTTGTTGACCCAGCAAAACACACAGGAAGCAAGTTTTCTTTTTAACTAGTTTTCTTTAGGAATTGTCAGCCTCAAAGGAGGGAGCGGCTTTTGTGGGCCAGAACAACATGGATCAACATGTACTTCTAAAGGAACTTTCAACCAGAGCAAAACTATCCTATTTGAAATTCTGAATTCCTGGGGGGGAAAAAGAGTAGCTTGATAAAGGGCCCCAAGATAAAACTACAAAATGTAAACTTTTCCAAACCCAGCTTCTCTCTCTGAAACACAAGGTTTAAACCCATGAGTAGAGAAACTGGAGGCTTATGAAAAGTAATTTATTCGCATTGAGCAAATATTTCCTAAATACCCACTATGCAGCAAGCACTCTGCTAGATGATAGGGTCTCTGCCCTCACAGATCTTAGATGGTATAACTTAAGGATCTTTGATAGATTCTTCCTTTAATGAATATTT
The DNA here is from genome assembly GCF_028583685.1 of Petaurus breviceps papuanus. Lineage (NCBI taxonomy): Eukaryota > Metazoa > Chordata > Mammalia > Diprotodontia > Petauridae > Petaurus > Petaurus breviceps. Next base: position 3,310,737 of record NW_027185771.1, read on the forward strand.
GCATTATCTATATTAGTAAAATCTTGAATCAGGAAATAGAGAAGCCACCACAGGAGCCAGGACACTACTAACACAACTTCCAGATTGGTCTCAAAAACTCTTTCACACCTCTGGTTCCAAGGGGGAAGAATGGCAACAGGGAAACACTAGATGTTTCCCCACAATTCTCTACCCATGACTAACTGGGAATGGGACCATAAGTGACCACCTTCCAATTCAGGCACTGGAGCAAAGGTTTCCTGAAGGTAGGGAGACCTTACAGGCAGGACAACAGATATGGGGAAAAATGGTGCTTTCAGAGTCGGAGGATCTGGATTTAAATCCTGTCCTTGCAAGTTATTAGTGTTTACCAGGTTCCTACAGTGTGCCAGACCCTGGGAAGTCACTTAACTTGTATGAGCCTTAGTTTCTCCATCTCTACTGTGAGGGAGTTGGCTCAGATATTGTCCAAGCTTCCCTCCAGCTCTAACTTCAGTGATCTCTGGTCAGGCCATAGGGGGCACAGGGATAGAGCACTGGGCCTAGAGTCAGAAAGACCTGAGTTCAAATTCTGATCCACACATTTACTGGCCATATGCCCCCAGGCAGGAGATGGAGGCTCAGAATGGTGAGGGTTTAAGTGGCTGTCAGATGGTGGTGTATTGGGGATGTGGTTGATAGGATTCATTCTTTGTTTAAGGGTTGGATCCTGAGGCAGCTAGGTAAAGTGCTGGGCTCAGGATGGCCAGGAAGGGGAGTTCAAATCCACTGTGCCCTTGGGCAAATCACTAAACCTTTCTGCCTTAGTTTCCTCAGCTGTAGAATGAGGACAGTAATAGCACCTAATTCTCAGGGTTGTAAGAATCAAATGAGATAACATTTGTAAAGATCTCAGCACAATGGCCAACATGTAGTACGTGCTATAGAAATGCTTGTTCCCCCTTCCCCTTCCATCCTTCATTTGTTGTCAGGCAATGGGGCCAGTTCTCCAGGTTTCCCTGATTCCTGCCCCCCCCCCCAATCACCCACACTGGCTTCATGACTGCTCACATACCTGGATGTAATCCACGGAGTCACCAAGGGCTTTGAAGGCTGTGTACATCACCTCCCGTTTACCGCCCCACTTCTGCATGATGCAGGAGAAGGTGCTGCCTCGAACCGCCTCATGCACTCGGCCCATGCCCTCCTTCAGGCTGTCCTCTGACTCTCCCTCTCCCACGTCATGGAAGTTACTCTGCCAGACGTAGCAGCCTGTCTGCTCAGAGCCCAGCACCTCATGGAAGATGTCCAGCATGTAAGCATCCTCCTGCCTGTTGCCATCCACCACCATCACCACCTTCAGGTTGGGGAAGGAGATGCGCTGGGCAGACCGGAGGCACTTGCGCAGGTAATCTGGGTCCTCCTGGTAGGCGGCAATGCACAGAGCAACAGAGGGAGCCAGCTTCAGGGGCCGCCCACCTCGACGCATGCGCCGGTGCTCCAAGAAGGCAAAAAGGCTCTGAATGAGGAGGTGCAGCCCCAGGATAGCGCCATACAGGCCAAAGGAGAGGTAGTGTTTCTCTGTGTGGATGAACTGGTAGCCAGTCACGTACGCAGCCAGGATTCCCCCCAGGACTGCCAGGGCAAAGAGGCTGGTGCCCACTACACGCAGGGCTGTGCTCAGGTGGACTGGCATCTGTCCAAAGAGAAAGGCAGGGTAAAAGTCAATCAACGTTGTTTACTTTTTTTTTTTTTAAGACCACATCTACCATAGGCTAGAAGTGCAACGGCCACTCACAGGCCAGATTCCAGGACTGATGGGCATGGGAGCTTTGCCCTGCTCTGTTTCCAATCAGCACACATTCATCCTTCCTTAGGCTGCCACTCCCAGGGGTTCACTGTGTTAGTGCCAGACTTAGTATGGCCTCCTGATGGCTTAGTGCCTTCTAGCTCAGAACTCCCAAACTTAAACAATCTGCTAGCCTTGGCCTCTCCAGCAGCAGGAATTACAGGTGTCCCTGCCAGGCCACAAGAATTGAGTAAGTACTCACTGTGTGCCAAGACAGTGTGCTAAGCTCTGGGATACAAAAACTCTCACATTCTAATGATGGTGACAACAGGCTGGGTAGATATATACAGTACAAATGAAAGGTAATCTCAGAAGGAAGGTGCTAATGGGGAATATAAGTACAAGAAAAGGCCTCTTGCAAAGGTGGACAGGACAGGGCAACCTATAAAAGTAGCTACTCAGGGACAGCTTTTGCTAAGTAGTAGTTTAGGGCAAGATGAAAAAAAGATGACCCCTCTTTTCACCCTCAAACTTAGTAAAGAGCCTTCCTTTCATGGATATCTGCATTATAAGCTCTGACTTTAAGATAATTGATAACTATTGTCCATACAAATGGAGGAAGAGATCTGAAAAAAGATGAAAGGCACAAACATTCCTTCATGAGAGTGGGCAGTGCGTGAATACTATGGGAATTAGTAATGGGAAATCACCTTGGGAGTGCAAACGGTGATGGTGTCTGGCCCCCATGGTGCCCAGGGCACCCACACAGCAGCTCCAAGCTGGGAAGGTGGAAGGGTCCTGGCCCTGACTCCAGACACTTGGCATGACCCAGCTGTGTCAGAAATGGGCATCTTTGGCAGTCTGGGGGAGGCAGTGAATGCCACAAGAGCTTCTTCAGGTGACTGCTCTGCTCCAGCTGCCCAGCTCACCCAGAGCTGGTGGAACCAACGTACTGGGGGAGGGGAGAGTGGAGGACGAGCCTCCCCACTGGTAGGGGAGGAGAGGAGAAGAGGGAAGTCTGTCAGGCAATAAACACTTACTGAGTGCCCACTATGTGCCTAAGCTCTGGGGACACAGAAACAGGCAGAAGAAGGTCCCTGCCCCCCTCCAGGAGCTCACAGCCTGGTGGAGGAGACAACAGGCCAACAAGTATGGACAAACAAGATCAACTGGAGATAATCCACAGTGGGAAGGTCCCAGAATTAAGAGGGATCAGGAAGAGGGGATTTGAGCTGGGATCCTCTGTATGAGAAGGGAGAGAACACCTGACTCCACATCTCACATCCAGCTTCATAGGAAAGAAGGACGGGCACAAAGGCGATGTGGATGGCAGCAAACTGGCAAATGAGTGGAGGAGGGAGAGAAACATATGAGGGTAAAGTGACAAAGGACAAAAACTAAAATTGAGAGAGAAAGTTTCCCTGTGCCCTTTCACCCTTCCTTTTCCTGAGAAGGGGGTTGAGGCAAGGCAGGCAAAGTAAACAGGAAAACAGTCCAAGGGAGGGGAGGAGGAAATGGATGCTGAAGGCAGGGAGAAGGTGAGCTGTGTGTAAAGCCCAGAAGGAAGCCAGGCGGGGGAACTGCAAGGACACAGCAGGCTGCTGCCGCTGCCGCCTGCACCACTGCAGCGAGAGGCAGAGCCAGGCTGGCAGGTCCTGGTGCCAGCCCTCTGCTGGTCACATTCTTGCCAGTCGCTATCTCTCTCCTGGAGAGTTTCCTGTAAACTAAAGTGCCCCTAACTTCCAGCCTGCTGTACCCAGGCATCCACAGGCCTGAAGGAACAAGCACAAGCCAGGTCCCAATCTTCATTCTGAGCCAGGCCAGCTTCTCAGCTCAGCTTACTGCTCCCTACCTGATAGGTACCCCCCCACCACTCTATGTAGCCCACTAAGAAGCAGACAGACCAACCCCCCAACACAGCCCATTTCTAACTTGTATTTGATCCAAATCGGATCCCTCTCCTGGGAGATCTTCAGCTCATCATATTCTGGAGAGGAAGATGTAGTCACAGAAGCTATTTGCCAAGTCACCAGACAAGTGAATCAGTGAGCAGCCCAATCACCCATTACAGGCTTACACAGAGCCCCCTCCAGCCGCTTCTAGAAGAGGCAAGGCACCCATTCTTGTCTCTCCTGTGTCTCCCCCTCCACTCCCCCCCATTCATTTTCATCTCTCAAGAAATTAGCTTCATCTAAGAATACTGAGAATATATAGGCTTCTTACATATTTGTTAAGGGGCATCTCTGAGACTTCTCCATACTTTTCCCTCTACTCCAAATCCCTACAAGAAAGTAAGGACTCTGCCCGCCCCCCCCAACACTTTCTATGCCTTCTTCCTCCCTCTTCGTGGCAAAGAGTCTCACCAGGCAGCAATGGAAACTCACCCCACACACCAATGAACCACAGCTATAAAGTGTCTAACGGGCCAGCACAATGCCTGAAATGCAAGTGCCAAAGTCCTGCCCTTTCAGAGTGATTATAGTTTAAGGGCACGACCCAGAAGGGCATATAAAGCAGGCTGCTCCTCATCTAGAAACCCATGTCCCCTGGAATCTATCTGGTCACTGCATTGTCACCCCAAGGAATCTTCCTTGGCATTAAACTGGGGCACAAATTTTACAGTGCAATTGAGGGAGAAGGGGGCTGAGAAAATTCATGGGGTGGGAGATCACTTCTTTTTAAATGTTCCAACCCACCCTGGTAAGAATCCATGCCGGGCAACCCTCTGACTACCCTGGGGGCGGGAGCATGCACAAAGGAAAAGGTCAGTAAAAGGGAAAACAAAAAACGAGCTCCTTAAACCCCCACATCCCTTTCCCAAGTGGTAAAATGCAAACAAAGGCACCACCTTTAAGGTCTCATAAAATCCCTTCCTCCTCAAAGGCCTTCCCCGCCTGGGCTAGGACACAGTGACCAGGCTTCATGCCTGCCAAGAGTTAGGCGGCGAGACCCGCATAGCCGCACTCACACCCCCACCATAGAGTGCTTCCAGCTCCCAAATGCCCCCCGTCACCAAAGGGCCGGGTAAAGCACATGGGGGGTCGGGCTGGGTGGGGGTGGCAACTACTTTCTCCCCGCTCGCATTTCGGGCTCCAGAGCTCTCCAGACTGCAGTCCTGGTGCTGCCCGGCCCCTGGCACTGGGGCTGCCCTCGCTAATCCGGACACAAGCCGCTGCAGCCCGCCGCTCTCCCCCCCCATGCCAAAGCACGTCCGAAGGCAGCAAGCTCCCGTGTCTGCTCGGAGCCCCTCGCCCGGCAAGGTCTCCGGAGCTCCGCGTCCCGACCGGCCCCCAGCAAACTTTCCGCGGGCGCGGCGCGGGGCGGGGCGGACAGGTGCGCCCCGCGCACACGGCCGCGGGCCCCACGTGCAGCCGCCGGCCCCCGGCAGAGCCCCGCGTGGGGGGAGGTGGCGGCGGGGGGCTCGGCGGGTGGGGCACACTCCAGCCAGCCCGCGCCCTGGCGCCGCCGCCCCCTCCCCTCCATCCATTCATTCATCATTCATTCATTCATTCACAAAACGGGGCTCGCGGAGGAGGGAGGGGAAGGAGCAAGGAAGAAAGGGAGGAGGGGTCAGTGGGGAGGGGGCCGCGGGGCCGCGGCTGGAGACTGAAGATGGCGCAGCGTACCCCGGCAGCGGCCGGCCCCCCGCGGCGTGGCCGGAGTCTCCCCCCGGGTGCCCCGAGCTCACCGTGCGGCCGGCTGCTCACTCTCCCGGCGGATCAGCGGGGCTGCGGCTGCTCCATGCCCCTCCTCCTCCTCCTCCTCTCCGCCCCCGCCGCCGCCCGCACACGCCGACTGAGCCGGCCCCGCCGGGCCGCCGCGCTCTTAAGTACCCAAGGGCGCCCCCGCCGGGACGCGCGCCCGGCCGGGCCGGGCCCTCGGCTCAGGAACTTGGGGAGGGGGTGCCCCCGGCGCGGGGCGCAGGGGCTGCGACCCCGCCCCGTCCCGTCCCAGAACCGGCGGGGCGCAGCTGGCATCCCGACCCCCGACGGCGGCCGCCCGGGCTCCCCACGCAGGGCGGGGGCACCGGCACCCCCAGCCCTTCCTGCCTCTGCTCCAGAGCCCGCGGGACTTCTGCGGGCAGAGCCTACAGCCCGGTGCCTCCTCCGGACACCACGTGAAAGGTCTCGGCAAACCCCCCGGCTGCCCAGAGGCCTCTCCACGCGCAGGCTCTGCCTCTTCGGCGTCCTACACTCCCCCTCCCCCCGGAAAGATTCCCTTCCCTAAGAGAAGTGAACGAGGAGCCCCGCTTTCTCTGCCGGTGCCCAAAGGTCTTTCCTGTATCCCCCAGCCCAGCCCGACCTTAGCGCTCCAGTGCTCCTTCCTAGGGATGGCATCCACAGCTCCTTACTTCTAGGAAGCCCATACGAGTACTCGGGCATTCAGGTCCACCCGAGAGATGTTCCTTAACGCTCTACTCCCAGCCACTCGACACCTAGTCCCCAGCATCTCCCAAGAACAACTCACCCTAGAAGGGTGAATTGTTAAACACGCCCCAAACTTTGGTGTCTGCTGCACAGTACCAGCCAAAAGGAACATAGTAATACCCTCCCTGCCAACAAGAAAAGAGAGGAGTCAAAACAATCCTGCAACAGAACACTGAGATAATGATCAGATTCCGGTTAACAACTGGGACGTGGGATGTGATAAACTGAGCCTCATCCATTCTGGAGAACAATCTGGAACTATGCCCAAAAGGCTATAAAACCGTGCATACCCACTGACCCAGAAGTACCACTACTAGGTCTGTATGCCAAAGAGCTCCAAGGAAAAGGAAAAGGACCTGTATGTACAAATATATTTCTAGCAGTTCTTTTTGTGGGAGCAAAGAATTAGACATTCAGGCAGCACCCATCAACTGGGGAATGACTGAACAAGATGTGGTATATGGTTGTGATGGAGTCCTGTTGTGCTATAAGAAATGACAAAGGGGGTGTTTTTTCAGGAAAAAACAAACAAACATGGCAAGACCCCTATGAACTGATGCAAAGTGAAGTGAGAAGAACCACGAAATCATTGTGCACAGTAGCAGCAATGCGGTAAAGACGATCAACTGTGAAAGACTTGGCCACTCTCATCAATAGAGGATCCAAGACAATAATTCCAAAGGACTCAAGATTAGAAAAATGCTATCTGCCTCCAGAGAGAGAACTGATGAACTCTGAGTGCAAATGAAAATATTATTTTTTCACTTTATTTTTCTTGCTTTTTTAAAAAATATGGCTAATATGGAAATGTTTTGCATAATTTCACATGTATGATATTTTGCTTGCCTTCTTGAGGGAGAGATTTCAGAATCAAAATTTAAAAATAAAAGAATGTCAAAAATAAATAATAATTTAAAAAAACCTGAGCCTCAAATTTAAATTCTCCAGTGGGAACTCTGGAGACTTTAAGTGGGTTTGTGACTATAAAACTTCTTAGGGAAGTTCAATTCATCAGTATTGTGTAAGGGCCCTACTATGTGCCCACCCAGGTTATAAGCTGGAGATTTAAGCATGGAAAATGACTCACTATTTGCCCTAAAGGAGCTGACAATATACTTCCTGGGATGAATTGTGTAGACCTAAGTTCGAATCCAGCCTCAGACACTTACCAGTTGTGTGACTCTGGGCAGATTATTTAACTTCTGCCTGCCCCAGTTTCCTCATCTATAAAATGGGGGATAATAGCAGCTAGGGCAGCTAGGTGGTGCAGTGGATAGAGTGTTGGGTCTTGGAGTCAAGAAGACCTCTCTTCATGAGTTCAGATCCAACCTCAGATACTTGCCAGCTGTGTGACCCTGGGCATGTCACTTAACCACGTTTTCCTCAGTTTTCTCATCTGTAAAATTAGCTGGAGAAGGAAATGCCAGACCACTCCATTATCTCTACCAAGAAAACTCCAAATGGGGTCATAAAGAGTGGGACATGATTGAAAAATAACTGAACGACAAATAGTGGTTACCTCTTGGAATTGTGAGGATAAAGTGAGAAAAGATTTGTAAAATGCTTTCCAAACCTTAAGGTTCCATATAAATGTTATTATTATATACATACAGGTACACAGGTCATATATGAGGTAGAATGCTGTGGAGCAAAGAGGATGAAAAAGCATCCTAGGAAAATTTGGGCAGAGAGCACAGTGTCTGGAAGATAGAAGGGACTTTTAATAAATGTCTGCTAAATTTGAATCTTTTCCCATGGAGGTGGGGGATGGCAGATGGACCAGGGAAAATTTTTGTGGAGGAGGTAGCAGTTAATTTGGTCTTTTAAGGAAGAGGAATACTTTCCTGTGATCTCGGTTGGTTGGTTGGTTGGTCGGTTGTCCTCTGTTCTTGAAGAGTATCAAAATGACATCACTATGTTAGAGTCAAGTTTCAGTGTGTCCGACTGTGGCTGATCAGATCAATACAAGCTCAGAATACTCTACCACAAATTGGGCATAAATAGTCCATATGAACATTTGGGGCAGATTCTCTAAATTTGTGCATCCTGAATTTTCTTCGAGCTATTTCAATTCTGCTTTGCTCATGCAGCACAGCACCTTCTCTGACAGGGGCACGCCATGCTGAGCGGTCCTGTGCCAGTGTTTCCCACGTCACACAATCAATTCCAAAGTTCTTAGAAGACACCTTGAGAGTGTCCCTGTATCGCTTCTTCTGACCACCACATGGTAAAATGGTCTTTTTGGCAAGCGTATGTTTTGTATTGGAACAACGTGGCTAGCCCATTGGAGTTGTGCTCTCTGAAGCAGAGTCTGAATGCTTGGCAGTTTAGGACCTCAGTGTTTGGTACCTTATCCTGCCAGGTGATCTTCAGAATCTTCCTCAGACTATTCAAATGGAAGCAATTCGGTTTCCTGGCATGGCGCTGTCAGACTGTCCAGGTTTCACAGGTATACAGCAGTGAGGTCATCACCATGGCTTCATATAACTTCAGTTTGGTAGTCAGCCTTTTCTCTCCCACACTTTCCTTCAGAGCCCCCCAAACACTGAGCTAGCTCTGGCAATGTGTGTGTCAATCTCATTATCACTGTGTACATCCCTGGGAAGTACATTGCCAAAGTAAGAGAACATATCCACAGAATTAAAAACTCCATTTGCTGTAACCAACTGATGGTTCCACGTATGGATGATGTGGTGCTGGCTGATGGAGCACCTGTATTTTCTTGGTATTAATTGTTAAGCCAGAATTAGCACAAGCAACAGAGAATTAATCCATACTTTGCTGCATCTCAGCATAAGAGGTTGCATTGAGTACACATTCATCAGCAAACAAAAAACCATGCATCAGTTCTCCCTCCACTTTGGTATTAGCTTGCAGCCTTTTCAAGTTGAATAAGTAGCTGACCTTGATGCAGTGTTCATCTTCATTGAAAGACATTTGACACCTTTAAACACCAAATAAAATAAGTATTTCCATATGCAAATTAGAACTGGAGGATGGTGCTTGAGCACCATAATAAGCAATTACTTATTACATATCGCTTAAGTTTATTAAAATGTATAATAAATTCAACATGCTATTTTCAAAGTTAACCTCCTTGTCTATGTTTCCTTCTGAAGACTTCAGCAAACCATATAAGGCCATGTACTCCATATTCCAGTCAAATTAGATGACTGTTTGTTTCTAGGACTGGACAGTGCATCTCCCACTTAACAAAGAATTCCCCCACCCCTGGAATATTTTTCCTCCATATTTATATCTCTCAGAATGCTACGTTGACGTAGCAGATATGGCCCTGGACTCCAAGGCAGAAAGATCTGAGTTCAAATTTCACCTCAGATGGTAGCTATGTCGCTTAACCTCTGTCCAGCCTCAGCTTCCTCATCTGTAAAAGGAGGATAATAGCAACTACCTCACAAGGCTGAGCTGCAAGGACTAAATGAGACTGTCCGTATATGTCGAGTGTTTTGCAAACCTTAAGGTGCTACATAAATGCTATTATTTACTATTATTATCATGCTTTAAGGTTCAGATCAGGTACCGTCATTTCTGTGAAACCATTCCTGATTCTTCCAGTTAATACTCTCTCCCTACTCAAATGACCTTGTATTTATTATCTGTGTATGTTTTATTCCACACCCCTCCCCAAGAATGCAAACTCCTCCTTTATTGTCTTTGTATGTTTAGCACCTAGCGTATTAGGCAGGTAAGGAGGGAGTAATGAGGGAGAAGGATTCCAGTCTGAGTGACTAGGATGGTGATGGAGTCTTCAGTGGAAATTGGGAAGCTGGATGAAGTGGAAGCATGAGCTGACTTTTGGACATGCTGAGTTTGAGACCTCACTGGTGTGTTGAGGAGGAAATGTCCATCGGGCAGCCACAGATTGGGATGAAATATGTGAACCTGGAAGCTGTCTGCTTAGAAGTGGTCACTGAAGTCATAGGGATGAATGAAAAGAGGACCAAGGACAGAGCCTTGGGATACAGCCACACTTAAGGTATGGTAGAAGGAGAACAAGCCCAAAAAAGGGACAGAGCAGGAGTGGTCAACCAGGAGATGGCACCATCATAGAAACCAAGGAATGAGAACCTAGGGAGGAGGAGGAGAAGGAAGAAGAGGAGGCGAAGGAGGAAGAGAAGGAGAAGGAA